>NC_137654.1:26674246-26821746 GCF_963422515.1 Blennius ocellaris
CCAGGCGATGCATTTACACTCTGGTGTTTATTTGCACACTTACTTCTATTTACGCCGTCGTACGACGCCAACTGCTACATAGAATGTAAACATGCTTATAGTGCAATCGCGTGAAAAAAAAGAAAAAGAAAAAAGAGCCAAAGACACTACAGGTTGACTCTACAAAGAAGTGCAACTACTGAGAGGCGAAGGTGCTCCGAGCAACTCGGTGCAGATTGGTTGGAGATTTATGACAATAATCGTTTCCGTGGGCAATGCATGAAATGAGCTGTCATGTGAGACGCTTTGAAAGACCTTCTCTTTGATATCAGATTAGGAAGGAAAGACAGTGCCCAAGGGTGTGTGTGTGCGTGCACATGCGCGTGTGTGTGTGTGTGTGTGTGTGTGTGTGTGTGTGTGTGTGTGTGAGTGTATGCATGTGTGTGTTGGCTTGAAGAACACAGTGTACAGTTTTGGGGGTTTTCTAGTGTTTAATGTGTAGCTGCAAGCACAGCGACTTGTCATGAGAGATGGCTTCACCGTGACACAGTAAATAGCTTGTTTGTCAGAAATGTTAGATGGAAGCAAACAAATCCTGTGGGACCTACGGCTTTTTAAAACAAACACTGAATCATACCGAAAAATGTAAATATGTAAAGCATCAAGCTGGTGCCATAACCTGTAACATAGCCTGTCAGTTTCCGGAGCTGAGAGGTGCTGATGTTTACCCATCTCACGCTTGACTGGTGTGTGTAGGAGTGTATGCTGGTCTGTGACTGGATCTGAGCTGCATTTTAGGTGATGCTTTGTGGTAGCGGTGAGTGCGGTGAACTTCTAACAGCATTTTGGCCAAAGCCAGGAAACCACAGCGAGCGCGTTACCAGACAGAAGACCACGGAGTGTGTGTGTGTGTGTGTGTGTGTGTAAAGACCACCCAGACTGCAAAGGAGTTTTTTTTTTTCAGCATGTGTAGGTGAAGCAAGCATGTGAGTAATAATGGTGTAAATGCATAAAAAACCTGGAAAAAATATCCGACATGATAAATGATGAAGATTAGAAATTGGTGAGAGCGACATTTCTATTGATTGATTTGGATGATTTGTTTGAGGCCGCGCACAATAAAACACACACACACACACACACACACACACACACACACACACACACACACACACACACACACACACACCACACACACACACACACACACACACACACACACACACACACACACACACACACACACACACACACACACACTGGGGACAACTTCCTGTCTCTGTGTGGTGACCGTGACAGTAAGAGTCGTGTGCGTGTCAATTAGCTATTATGTTGATGGAAGGATTCTTATCATGAGTGACCGGGGGTCACTCTGTAAACATCATGTCTGAGTGAGCGCGAAAGAGAGAGAGAGAGAGAGAGAGAGAGAGAGAGAGAGAGAGAGAGAGAGAGAGAGAGAGAGAGAGAGAGAGAGAGAGAGAGAGAGAGAGAGAGAGAGAGAGAGAGAGAGAGAGAGAGAGGAGAGAGAGAGAGAGAGAGAGAGAGAGAGAGAGAGAGAGAGAGAGAGAGAGGAGAGAGAGAGAGAGAGAGAGAGAGAGAGAGAAGGCCGAAGTATTGCATATGATAGGAGGAAGATTTGAGTAGGAAAAATGAATAAAAACAAGAGAAGTGAAGAAAACAAGAGAACGGTGTTTGTGTGTGTGTGTGTGTGTGTGTGTGTGCAGCAGCTATCGGCCTCAGCATCAGTGTCCTGGCTCCAGACGTCTATGGTAGCCCCCACCTCAACTTCACTTCCCCTCCTCCCGGTGCTCTCTCTGTTGAACACCTCCCCCACCCCACCCCTAAGACCCCACCCCGCCTCCAGGAGGAGGAATCATTCCATTAAATGCTTGACTGTGTGTCTTCAGAGCAGGTGTTGAAGGTTATCGTGCAGCACTAAGTGTAAATGTCTGATCAGTGATGTGTAAGTGCCTCTCACAAAATCAAACTGAATGAACACAGCTCAGGGCGGCAGGATGGGAAAACGAAGGGTGTGTCCCACCCCCCCCAATTCAAATGGGGCAAATGTTTTCAAAGTGTGTGTGTGTGTGTGTATGTGTGTGTATTTATGCCGGTTTAGGGAGGAGGTGCTTTGGCCACGAGCCCAACAACTGTCAGCCCTGATCAGAGAGTTACGCACCTCTGATTATGAAGCGGAGGAAATCAGTGGCATATATCACCACGGTTAATCTGCCGTGCTGGAAAAGTTGGATGAGGACGCAAAAAATGTTTCTCCACTCCATTCCTTGCTTCATTCACTCCTTTGTTCCTTCCTTCCGTCCCACAAACTTCAAGTGTCTGCTTCAAAGTGTCAATTCCTCAGCTCTGTCCCTAGGATTCCCTGGAGGCCCCGCAGTGAACACCGGCAGAAAAAGCCACTTCCGCTCGCTACAAAGGTGATATTTATGCCAGCAGGGTGTTGGAAAGAAGGGATGGGCAGTTAGCACTGGATAGTGCACCGGTTTGTGGTTTCCTGAGAGCAACCTGGGAGGCTTTTAAATGTCTCTCAGGGACAGACGGCAGGTAGGCAGGTACAGAACAACAATGGAAACAATGACAATTCCCTCAGGAGCACAGGCAGAGAAGACACAGAGGCCATAGTGTGTTCCGCCGCTCCATATCCTGTCCTTTAGAAAAAAGGAGAAAGCAATCAGGACATGAGATCTTGAAGGGACCTGGGGTGGAGGAGGTAGGAGATCAGCGATGTGAGGTGGACATCTGTGTTAGGAGACCATATTTCCCAATGAGTTCCCGAGTGCACTAAAAAACAAGCGGGGCTAGTATTTGTTGGAATCAGACCGATGCCCACTGGCCGAATGTATGAATGTGTGTGTTTCGTGTGATGGCAGCGTGACGCAAGTATGACATGGGGGCTAGGAATGTGCTCCCTGTGATGTGTGGTTGTGGGGTGAAGGGGCTGCTTCTGACTGAGAGAATTCAGAATGCCTGCATGGCCCAGATTCCTATTCAGCCCCTTTCCAACCCTGGGAATCCATGGGAATGTTTGTTTGTGTGTGTGTGTGTGTGTGTGTGTGTGTGTGTTGTGTGTGTGTGTGTGTGTGTGTGTGTGTGTGTGTGTGTGTGTGTGTGTGTGTGTGTGTGTGTGTGTGGTGTGTGTGTGTGTGTGTGTGTGTGTGTGAATGTGTGCATGAATCTGTGCAAGTGCACTAGCCCTCTCTTTTTCACTACAGAGAAGGCATTGTCCTGTACCGGGACAGGGCAACAACGAATGTCCCAAACTGTCCCAGGGTATTTACATGCATATGCCAATCTTTATGTCTGAAAAGACACTTTAACTCCTGACTTGGGACTCTGCAAACTGCGCATATTATTTTTCAATGGAGCGTAATAGTTTAAATTAAATTCTGGGACCTTCTCACGTGAACTTGTGTGGTTTCTTTCTGCAATAAGATGCTATTCAGAGCAGTTCACAGTAAATACTTTCATTCTAAATGAGGCGACCACAGACTACATCTGTAAAACACTTTTCACCCACTGTTTTCAAAAGTACATGATGTAATTTTGTGATTAAAACGGCTCGCTAAACATTTTTAGCATCGGAGATGAAAAGAAAGAAAAATCTGGCGTCCACCAATTTTATTGACTCAAAACAGCAATTAATTTTGTTTTGTTCTTTAATAGAAAGAAAGGGAGAAAAAAAAACCCAAGCTAGGCCACAATAAGACATTAAGGAGAATGTTTACATGAGTGCTGACAGCAGTGTATGTGTAGGACACAGCTCTCTAAGTTCTCCCTATATCTCAACATGAGTCTGTCTGTCTCCATCTGCCTATCTGTGTGATCGCTGGGCCAGGCTCGCTGAGCAAAGTGCCTCATGCAGGGCTGGCAGTGTGCAGGTGATGACTAGCACGAGCTAATGATACTTAATGCCCTTCCCAACCGCGCGCACGCTCACGTGCACATGGACATACCCGCAAGACCCTCCGGTGCACATTACACTTTGCACATCATGGTTGTATTCACACACATCCATACACACACAGTCTTATGTGTGTGTGTGTGTGTATGCAGAAAAAAAATGTCCTATCTTTCATTATTTACCCAAAAGCAACCCATTTGTGTGCACAACTCTCGTCATAATCCTTGTTTGTCTCTTAACTCAACCAGATTGTAAACTTCGGCTGAACCACATCTTAAACCCTAAGAATATGTCAAACGTTGTGGGAGCCAGCAGCTTAATTCCCAGCAAGCTAGATCGGACTTGACAAGTGTGGTGTGTTTCCAGACTCCACACATAAAACAGGATCGGGCCGTCAGGTGTCTGTTTTTTTTGTCTTTTTGTTTTTTTTTTAATGTTAGGGATTGACATGAGGCAGTCATTAAAAAAAAACGCACACACACAGACACACAAAACTCTTTTGTTAAAGACAGAAAAACTTGGCACAGCCAGTGAAGCATAAAATTATATGCAGGAATAGAACATAAACTGAACAAAAGCGTCGTGCGCAAACAGGTGCATATTATTGCTCCTGGAAAGGATGTTTAATGACTCTGTTTTCTATGTAGACACAGAGAATCAATTTCGTCCTCTCGCAGTTAATGCTTCAAAGCCTTTCGTTGAGCACGATGCTACCTGGGGTCAGCAGAGCTGATAACGTGTTCTTTTCTCAAGCACTCAAGTAACAGCAGATACTTTGGAGACACTTCAAGTGAATAAATAAAACTACAAGAAGCGAATGCTTCTTTCACCTTTCGAGCCTTCAAATATTTCTTATTTGAAGGCTCCCCTTTGGATGGAGAAGGTGTTGGTCTGATGTTGTCCGTTTATTCTGGTTCAGTTTTCCAATCCCCACCCCATTAAACATACAGCGTGGGTCATGCCTTCATGTCTTATCCGTTATTCTGTTCACATTTTTTTTTTTTTACATTTGTGCAACCTAAACACACCGATAGAATAGACTGAACTTTCAATGTGTAAAACTGAAACAATTTAACAAGACTGTTGTGAAAAGTTCAGATTTTTGTGTAGAACTTTTCAAGGGTAAAAGTGTGAACTTGTCAGAGGAAAATACTGATGTGACTAAACTCTACTTCCCAAATTCGAGGTGTGCCAAAGGGAACAAAAATATTCCTCAAATGCCCACATGTATGTGTGCACGCACACGCACACGCACACGCACACACACACACACACATAGAGCAGAGGCGAATGGGAATACCTCACAGGAGTTTCCAAGCATTTCAGGAGGGAAAAGATGCACAAACCAGAAGGTAAGGAGAAGAATGAAGCTGTGCGATCAAGTGTGATGAAATCTGTTCTTAGACTCTGAATTCCAGAGGGTTCGTTTCAACTGATCTGACTGCAGAAACAGAAGTCAACTCGCTGAGATGGCATAATCATTGCAGGGAATTTGGCATCATATTCCCGAAGAATGGACTTCACAGGTGAATTTTCCATCTGCTATAAAGGGACGCTGGAGGGAATTCTGCCACTGCAGGGCCCGTGCAACTGCAGCCAGACTTACTCAAGTCTCTATTACATGTCTGAGAAGGAGCGAAAGAGGAAATCTGGATTTTTTACATGCATGGCAAGAGGCCAAACTAAATCTCTTTAAAACCAACAGCAGCCACATGTCTTCGTTGGTACGGGGTAATATTTCAACAAGCGCTGATCTAAGTTCGTTTCTAGATGTTATCAATGGGTACCGTTAAATATATGGAGCAGATGAGCTGATCATACATCTGAGTGCAGGAAGGCGGGTGGGGGGGGGGGGGGGGGGGGGGGGGGGGGGCAGAAGTGATTTGAGCAGTCCTCTAACTAGATCCAGTGTCCTCCTGTTTCTGCCAATTCAACCAAATGAAGTCATAATAGAGCCTGACACTAATACTCATCGGGTTTCGTTTACTGTTGTATCCACTGCTGAGAATCTGCCTCGAATCAGCGTAAAGGAAAAAAAAACACCTCTGAAAGAGATACCCTCGCAGGATGTGTGGAAAAGTGGTGAAATTTGTAAACCCCCTTCCCCACATCCATGTCGCTACTTTGACAGTTTTTACTGGCATGTCCTTCAAATGGCGATGAGCGTACCTTTTGATGGCGAAAGAAACAAAACACGGCAGGTAACAAACGCGTATGGAGACCAGACTAAATATACAGGCCAAAACAACAGATTTAGAGGCCTGCGGCAGGACTTTGAATCTGTCTCTGCGCCTCCCGAAGCCGCGGCCTGTTCACAACAGCTGCCTGTCAGTCCTGTCCACATGTTGGAGGCAGTAGTATGTTGTGTAGTGCCGACTGTTCCAACACTTCCTGTTCCATTACTGAAGTGCTTGACCTTTCACCCCCCTCCCCTCCATCTCATGACAGGGTGTGTGTGGGAGGGTGACGAGCGGACATGGAGTGTGTGTGTGCACGTGTGTGTGTGTGTGTGTGTCATGCGCGCGTGTGTGTGCGTGCACAGTATACCAGGGTATGAATAAGTCCAGAGGGCACAAGTATGTTTCCCATGACATGGCCTCAGACTAAACAGCCGCTTTCTCCACCCAGACATCCGCCTGTCATTCTCCCCAAAACCGCAGCAAGCAGCGAGGAGCACAAAACATTGAGGCATCTCCTTTTTCTGCTCTCATTATCTCTTCTTTGCCCTGCATCCCTCCCTCTCCGTTTCCCTGGACTTTTGTGGCGGGGTCCTCCCCGTGGCCCTCCTTGTCCAGGTGAAAGACGTCTCCTCGCCTTCTCCCTTGCTCTTTGTGCCCCGTGAATGAGGGAAGGAGAGAATAAGAGAGGGAAAGATAAAGAGAGAGTGCCTTCGGACACAAAGGGCAGTGTACCCCTCCCAGGAAGTCTGGTAGAGAGGGAGAAAAACACACACACACACACACACACACACACACACACACACACACACACACACACACACACACACACACACACACACACACACACACACACACACACACACACACACACACACACACACACACACACACACACACACACACACACACACACACTCTTTAGAGGAAGGAGGAGGGGGAGGACAGCATTGTACCCTCCTTCCTGACTCTTTGTGGTGTGTGTGTGTGTGTGTGTGTGTGTGTGTGTGTGTGTGTGTGTGTGTGTGTAAGCTCATGTGTGACAGGCAGAGAAACTGAATGCCAAAGCAGTCAGTCTATTCAGATAGAAAAAGCAAACACACTTAGAACTCACTCTTGCATACAATTTGCGAGCAGACACACACACACACACACACACACACACACACACACACACACACACACACACACACACACACACACACACACACACACACACACACACACACACACACACACACACACACACACACACACACACACACACACACACACACACACACACACACACACACACACAGCCATTTAGACCCTCTTCAAGGCGGTGCCCCGGCGCTGACTACCAGTCGCATTGTGTGGAATAATAGATCCTCTTTCATCGTGCCTTAACTGTTTCAAAGAGCTAAGCGGAGAGGATCAGACGGGCTGAATCCGACTGAAGACATTACTGTCATAGTTACAGTAAAAGACAGCCAAGGTGTGGCTCAGGCAGCCCTAATGCAGAACTCCTGCCCTCTGGGCAAAGCGCTGGTTGTTGATTTCCACTAAAGATCTATTACTCTAATGTTCCTCTCAGATAAGCCACCTTCAAAAGCACAGAGCTTACCGCCATTATGAGTGCTTTGTTTGGTAAAAGTCTCCACCTGAGCAAAAGAGAAAGGGATTGGCAAGAAGAAAGTGATGAAGAGAGAGAGAAAGATAATTGATTCTGTATGTGTACATGAGAGAGGAAGAGAGAGAATCAATAAAAACATCCTTTTCAATCCACCGATGTAGGTCTTTTATATTCCCATGCTTTTCTTCCTTTTTTTTTTTTTTTTTAATGTTCTGTACCTGCATGTAATTTTATGCTTGAGCAACGTGCCCAAAGTTTTTCCATACAAGTGTTTGTTTTCCGGCGGGACACTGTATTTCCACTCAGTGATGTGTATCGAAATCCTCTCTTTTCTGCTCGGCTCTGTTTGACCGACACACATCAGGCCCAACACACACGCACGCACACACACACACACACACACGCACACACACACAAACAGACACCTGACTAACTGATCTTATCTTTCTTAGTCTAAATGTATATTCACTCACCAGGGTGGTCCGTCATAGACCCCACAAAAAACAAACCTGTCTCAAGTGTGCACAAGAGTGTATGTGTGTGTGTGCGTCTTTCAACATAAACAGGGGTGTTTTTCGTGATGTGGCCAGTTGTTTTGCTGCGCTAAATCACCAGCTCTTGTCAGAAATGCTTCCAGTTTGAAATTGGCTACAATGGAGCTAGGGGCACATTCACACCCACACACACAGGGTCTTTGATCAGCCAGCCGATAGCATACTTCAGTAGTTCTGTTGACGGCAAGGAGGAAATATGATAAATCGCATTATTGTAACTGCAGGGCTGCGTAACCCCATGCCCCAATTGAAATGTGGAGCAGAAATGGGGGAGAGAAAAGAGGGTGCGAGCAATAGAGTGGCAGAAGAGAGAGGGACTGAAAGGGCCCAGGCCGATGAATGGAAATGTACCTCTGCTTCTTCATGCTTCCGTTCCTCCCTTAAGACAAGCTCCTTGCCATGGTTACTCTATCAATCACAGCATAAAGCAGTCAAATATCCAGTACTTTACCTTTCTTCCTGTGCCAAACTCTCCTCTCTTGCATTCACATGCACACAAGCATACACTTTACACACTCTGCAGAGGACAGACTTGAGCGATCTATCAGTGCTATCGGAAGGGAAGAGCCACGGAAAAATGCTAGTTTTTTTTCTTTTCTTTTTCTTCCCCTCCACTTAAATTGCAACGTTGACCCTAAATTTCACTCACGCTTCTGTGCTTAAAGACACAAGAACATGCACACACACGAAAATGAAATTCTTCTCCGGGGAAGCGGAAAGAGATCACCGAGGGTTTTCACTGTCATTCTGCAGATTCACCAAAAAAACAAAACAGGGGGGGGGGGGTGAAAGGAACTTTTAGGAGGCCCATTTGTGAGCGTGTTTGTTGGTGAGCATCTCTATGTCTTCTTTCTTTGTCCCCAAACGTTGTTGACTGGCCGCCGGCTCGTCATTCAGCAGCAGAGGGAGATCTGAGGAGAGGCGATGGCCTGCGTGTCTTTGTCAGTTGAGAGATGTGTTGTCTTTACGAGCGATATCAGGCTGCTGTCTTGACGCCGCGATGGCCCAGATAGGGAAGAGTGGTTTCTTTACTGAATTTTTTTAAAAAAAAGAAAGAGAAAGAAAGAAGGAAAGAAAATGAACCATGTGGACACCAACGCCGCAATCAGACTCCACGGCCCAGCAACGTCCACGATATAGTGAAAGTGTGACGAGAGACTGCAGCCGCCACATGTGCAGGCTCACTGGGAAACAATAGGGGTGTGAAAATGAGCGACAGACGTCTTACCACACACACCGCAGCCACCTATAAACGGAGAGAATATTGTACTGCCACACAGACACAGATACTGACACACATGCTTGCCTCCAGTCGGAGTCTGTCTCACACACACACACACACACACACACACACACACACACACACACACACACACACACACACACACACACACACACACACACACACACACACACACACACACACACACACACACACACACACACACACACACACACACACACACACACACACAGAGTTGCCCCATAAAACCGGGACACACAACCCGCCCCCCCCCAGTTCTAATTGTGAGACTCCCATACACACTGCGGAGCCTGCAAAACCTTTGAGCTCCCTCTTTCTCATTTCTTTCGCGTTTATTTGCGCTGAAAATATCTGCACGTCACAGCGCCAGCCGACACAATGCACATGTGGTAGTCATCAATCATAATTATCATGGTTTAAAAAAGCCACAGCTGTTATTTGATTTTAAAAACAAGCCATAACGCAGTGCCTTCCAACGATACGTCAAGTTGTCAGCGGAGGCCTTGGCCTGCACAGCAGAAATCTCTCTCTCTCTCTCTCTCTCTCCAATGAGCTTGTTGGAGAGCACAGCCGAGCTGAGCTGCATTCAACCTTTCCCCATGACTCACCAGTGTGTGTGTCTTTATTTTTAAACATTTTCTCTCTCTATTGCTGTGTGTTTATTCTGTCTGAGTGAAGCCGCTGTTATGGACTTCACACAACGTTTGTTTATGGCTTCTTTAATCAGGACCAGATAATGGAGAGCCGTCTCCATCCCCGGGCGCATCCCCAGAAGCCGGGTGTGTGCGTCTGCGTGTGTGTGTGCGTCGCTTCATTTTAATGATCCACCACAGTGTTCCCATAAATATTTTTTTCTGAGTAGAATAAGTACACAGACGAGCAGGATTAAGGTGTGTATCCTTCGTGAGGCCTCGTGTGCTTCCTGTGTCCAAACGTGACGTCAGCTGGATTCTTGTGACGTTCGTCTCCATGGTGACTCTATAATCACTTTATGCTTTACATGCATTACTTGTATTCTTTTCAAAATAACTTCACGAAGGCTGAACAGATTGTGTGAAAAGAAAAGCGGAAGACAATATGCATAACAGATATACACCTTTGAAATCAGCGCTTTTCTTACCATATATAAATAGATATTGAAATAGATCAAAAGCACAATCACAACAAATATGAAATAAAACATCACCAGTTGTCTCGTTGTCTTTGAAAATCTCAGAATTAATCTGGAAGCGTTATCTTTTGCAGCAATAACTCACTTTAAATGTTTGCCATGATTTCCACTTTATACTAGTTGATGAAATATCGCGAATGAAAAAATTATTGGTCAAAAAAATACACTAAATAAAATATCATCTTGAATGCTTTATTTCGATAGTCTCACACTGCATGCAATATGCATCTCAACCAATTACAGCTATTTATTCCCATAGAAAAGAAAGCAGTCCCATATCAGAACGTTGCCATCATTAAAACTCCACAGACAGTCACACATTATACATTTTCCTGCACCAGAACTGTCACCGATCCATGTCGCCAATCTAGTAATTCGTATGTGGATGTTTCTCAGGGTTTCTCCCACGGTCCAAAAACATGTATTTCCGGCTAATTGCTGATTGCAAATTGCTCGTAGGTGTAAAAGTGAGTGTGTGTGATGAATCGGTGTGGTGTCCGGGGCCTAATCTGCCTCCACCCATCCTCAGCGGGGATTGTCTTCAAGCAGAAGCCTGGCGCAGGATTGTTTTTGATTATATGTTTATAGACAAACTCCAGTCTGATTTTTGGACAGCGAAAGGTTTTACGTGTTGCTGATGTTTGAACCCTGCAGTAATAGTTACCTGCACATCCTGCGTTGCTCATGTGATGTTTTCTTGTATCTCAAGTGGAATTATTCAATCTAAGAAAACGAGGAAATCCTATAAAATCCGCTGCCAGGCTCAAACGCTCTTCAGATTAGGGCATGATGACACAGTGCACTCCAAGGGAACATTAGGCCCTAAAAGTCAGAGGTTTCAACGGAACAGATCCCAACCAGCTCTCTGTAAGGAGTGTGAAATCATTGCCACCTACTCTGCAAACTGTGATCGTAACTTTATGGATTTGTGTGTGTGATTAAAAAAAATGTTTTCCATGTGATCTGTTTCAAAGAGAATCAAGCGCTTCCTTGTTCAAATATGTTGGGGAAGTTAAGCATTTTGAAAGGATATACTTTTTTTTTTTATATGGTGGAATACTTTTTATGGCATCATTTTAGATGATGGCGTTCCAAGAGAGATAATTATTCGCACATTTTCAGGTTTAGTACTTCCTCTCGTGTTGTATTTATTATCTCTTTTCAAAGCTAATTTGCTCACTTGTTCACTTCTGACTGTAGTCATTCAATACTAAAAAGGATAAAGAATAATATACAGTGATATCATTATGTTAAAATATTTAAATGGGACTTGGCTTTTCATTTCATGAAAACACAACTTTGATGTTGAATGAATATTCTATTACTTCATGAATGAGTCTTTACATATACCCGGAGTATTTACTCTGGCTTGCAGGCTCCCGCTTCTCCTTTTTTATTGGCCTTGTGATACTTTCTGGCACATTACCGCAAACACTTAATATTCCCACTCTGCACCATAAACGTACATGATGCCACTGCGACGCATGTTATGTTCCAGCACAATGTGACAAAAAGGAAAACGCTGGTAATTAACGAATTCCCTGAAAGTTAGTTTGAGTAACACTGATAACAGGAAAAAGTGATATCATTAATCCTGCCATCGCGAGTCATGAACAGTGTTAAGTGATTGAAAGCATCCGCCCTGCGTATATCCTTGAGTTCCACCTTGAAGCCATCTCTCTGCAGCCAGACCTCCCAGGAGGGGTGGGGAGCATTTGTAACAGGAAATTCCTGTGCAAGGACACTAACTTTTCATAATTAGGCTTTTATATGGGAAAAAAATAAATTCAATAGCTACATAATTATCTGACCTACAAAATCCCATGTCAAATGGAAACAGCCAACACTGTAAAATCATTAAAGCGAGTGAGAACGCACGTCCTCTCTTCAAGTGACACTCTCAGTCGTTTCGGCCGTCGCCTGATGTCAGATGTTATCCTTGACTGGGCACCAAAACCCCTTGGTATACTGAATTTGTCTGGTCTGCTAATTATAACTCAAATACCCAGATCTTTGAAACGGAGTGTTGCCATGCAGTGTTTCTTTCCACATGCCCTTGGAGCTGGATGTAGATCATGTCTGAGGACAGATCCATCCAGCCTCCCTGTCAGCTTGGCTGACTTGACAAACAAACAGCCAGTGTGTCAAAACTCCCAACAGCAAAGGGCTTCTGAGAGCACAGTTTACACTCGCAAGCCCGGTGGTCTGGCTTTATGAGCAATGGTTAGTGTCATACACACACGCACACACACGCACGCACGCACGCACGCACACACACACACACACACACACACACACACACACACACACACACACACACACACACACACACACACACACACACACACACACACACACACACACACACACACACACACACACACACACACACACACACACACACACACATTTGATCCTCACTCTTGATGCAAGACCCCAAGGGCTTTGAAAGAAAAGAAGGGTGACGTAACACGTCCTTGCTTTCATTGTGTTTATCAAAGAGATGACCTTACATGACTGGGCCACAAGGTTATACATGTTTTCTACCAGAGGCTGACACATAAGGCGTCGCTGAGTGTTAAGGAACTTGTGTGTGTGTGTGTGTGTGTGTGTGTGTGCGTGCAGCATCTTGCACCTCTCCCTTTTGCCGCGACGCAGCTGCGTCAACACTCGCCCCTCAATACACCCTCTCGCATCAGAAAGTGTCGGAGAGGCAGAGAAACAGAGTCTACGCGTCTATGTTACCGAGGTGAACAAAGAGTAAAGGAGGTGGTCTCCGGAGAAACCCGAGGAAGAAGGAGACAAGAGGCTGAGCAGAGGAAGAAGAAAAGAGAGAGAGAGAGAGAGATATGAAAGGAGACTTGAGGGGTCAGATCTGAAAGCAGAGTGAGACATCTGGAAAAGAGAAAGAGTCACTGGGATGAGGAGGAAATTACAGCTGCCCAACAATGATTCATTGGGGAAAATTCTCCTCTACATCTCCTTCTCCTCCCTTCTGTCCTCCAACCTCTCTACCTAACCCTCTAACCTTTCTCTCTGTCCTACTCCCTACACTTCATGATGGATTGTCATGTGAAAAAAAAAAAAAAAAAAAAATTAAACAACTGTATTTCCAACATGCTCGAGAACCTTCTAAGGACCGTATTCAGTTGCAGAGTGATTGATACTTCAGATGCTGATACCCGGTGTTTTCTCTTCCTAGGGATCTGAGTATGAACAACATCAGCGAGATCCAGCCCAGAGCCTTCCATCGACTGCACTTGTTATCGGAACTGTGAGTGTGAGAGATTGCTCAGCTCAGTTAACAAGCCTTCGCTGTCACGGCTCACACGAGACGAGAAACAGTAACTCCTCCGCACACATGCACCGGCATTCATACATGGGGTTGATGATTCTGGCCCGTCTCTGATCTCTCCGAGGAAGAATCCGCCTGTGGCAATATCGTAGTATGACTGAACAAAGGGTGGAGGGGGGTGAGGGTGGGGGGGTGGGTGCAAAGGGAACTTGATAGTCACTCTGAGAGTGAATGTATGGTCTTTAAAGTATTTACAGAGCAGGTCATATGCATCCAAACTGCTGCTTTCTTGCCCTCTTTGACTTTGTTTCAGCTGGACCGCTCAGCAGGAGCAGGACACTCGTAGAAACGAAGACTTCGCCAAGACAAATACACAGCGTAGAAGTTCAGGACAGTCACCAGAAGAGAGACAAAAAAAAAAAAAAAACCCTGCTCAAAGATCTTATACAATTCAATTCGGGGACTATTGAGCATTATGAGAAATGTTTTGATATTGCTCCCATAACACTAAACTTCAATATACTTTTTTGGCAAGTGACAAATCTAATTATATTTGACAAAATGAAACTAGAAAAACATGATATTATAATGTAAATATGACTTCACCCCCCCCCCCCATTGCGGCCATTGATTTCTGACATTGCGGTGCAGTTACATTTTGTCCGGTGCTTCGCAGTGTAAAAAGTATTGGTTTCATTCTCACAGGGCCGTTGAAAGACAACACGGCGTAGCAAATTTGCTAAACTTTTTGAACACATTCTCAGTCAGCCTCGCCGATATCTGATCTGACCACTCAGCAGAATTCAGCTTAAGCTGGGTTTGACAAAAGCAACCCACAGATTTGCCCTCCGGGCGTGACTGTGTGTGTAAGTGTGTGGCGTGTTGTAATTCATAGGGGCTTATGTGTGTATGTCAGCCTTCACGTGATTATTTTACTTCTGAATCCTGCAATGTTTGTGTCTGCGTTGGGGTGTTTGAACAGACCGCTGTTTTCTTTGCTAATTCTTGCAGCTGCGGCCTGTGAAGCATGAGCTAATGATGATGAAAGCACAAGGTTAGCTGGAGAACTGCTCGGCTCACAGTCAGGCTCCGTCTGAACAGCACAACACAAGCTGGCCGATTACGTTTGGTGACACATTAAAGTCTCAATATTGAATTCGAGACTTTTTTTTTTCTCCCTCTGCTTTATTGAATTGCTGATCTGAACTTTTTTTGCAGTCGTAAAAACTGTCAGATAAGGCTGCTGGCGTAATAATAAGAACCACACAGAACAGAGTGACGCTGAACACTGAGGCTGACATTTCTCTGCATTGGGGAACTGGGGATTAGGGGGGTGGGGGGGGGGGGTTTGGATGCGGTTCCACCTGCAGAACCACAGACGGTCTTCCCGGAGTTTTACAGCCCTGTTGATCTTGCCTCATCTCTATTGCTCTCAAAGCTCTGGCACTTTATGGAGAAATGATGTTGCTTTGTAATTCTTCCAAGAAGGATGTCCCTGCCCTGGAGCCAATCTTTTGGAGCCTGTTGACCATTTCTGGTGATGAGCACTGATGATGATGATGATGTCTCGAGGGAGTGTAAAATGACTTAGATGGATGGAGTATAGGAGGTTCGGGTGGACGGCTTATAATTACAACAACTTATGACACTTAGAAAAACAAACCCGGGCACTAAACACAAACACGGCTGGCTTGACAGAGACGGCTTTTGATGTGGGTCTACAGCACTGGTTGGTAGCCCTGGGAGAGGCAAAGAAGCTGGCATGTTGTGACTGGTAGAGTGATAAATTGTTTGATGTTGGGCTGCTCTAGCTCACTGCCCCCCCCCCCCCCCTTTCAGAGTTCACTGTCTCCCTCCCATTCAATTCATTTCTGCAGCCCCCCCATCTCAATTTTACTGCAGGCGATTGCAAGCTGTACTTAGAGCCTTTACAACTTCTACTTTTTATCCCTTTTTTGACTCTCTCCACATGCTTGCAAACCAAAACAAGTCCGCGAATGGCAAGAAGCCCAACTTTTTTCCCGCTTTACATTACTGAGAGGACAAATGCAAATTGCATAGTGTTGCATGGTCTCTCTTCATTCAGTTCTTCGCTCTTGTAGAATTCAAGCGCAAATAATAGGGTTCCTTTGATGGTGAAATTTCTCTTTGTCTAGCGGTGACACTAATATTGATAAAGCACATATATGTAATTGCCCCTCCATTGAAGGTTTCTGCTGCCTTTTCGGATACCCTTCTTAATAAGCCTTCATTTAAGACTTTGATCAGTGAATTGTTCCTCAATCCAAACACACAAACCTGCGTGCAACTGTCAGTCAGACGCAGCCTGAAGAGCGGCGACTGCAAGTCTGTGGATTAATGAGAGGGCAGCGAAGCCCACTCTCAAGTATATAGAGTCTCAGCCTGGTTACTCATCTACCTGACATATCAAAAGACATCCTCTTCTCGGATGTTCCGCTCTGATATCAAAGATGCACTTTCTACTGCTGGTCAAATTGCAACTTGAACCAGGCAGTGGATAGTCGGAGGTGAAGCTGCCCTCTTAGAAGCTCTTTCTCAAAACCACTTTAGAAGGCGACAGTGCTTCCAGCCTATCATCATTATCAAAGTCCATGCAGTTTGTACCTCGACAGATCACGTTTCGCAGTGCCTTTCGCCTTTGACTCCCATTGTAATCAAGCGTTTGGATGAGGTCTCTTGTATTCGTCTTATCATTATCTTTAGCCATCAATCACCTCCTAATTACAGAGCTCAAATAAGACCATTCAGAGTGACTTGACAGGCGAAACAGCCCGGCTCTCGATAACTGCTGGCTTGGCCTCTTTGACGTACATTATTACCAACTTAAGTAAATGGGTGCAGAATATACTCCTGGCTTCTGTTATCAACTGGAGACTGAAATACCGATACTGTAAAAGTGATCCTGTTTTTGGCAGTCGCTCTTAACTCTGGAATATTCATCCGACCGCATCAGAGGACTCTGACTATCGCACATGTGAATTCCAAATGTAGAAGACGAGCAGTGGGAATCGGAGGCGAGTGCTGCCCTGCCTGTCTTGCTCGCTGTGATAAGATTGTCTGCCGATAGGCCAGAAGTATGACGTAGGTGAGCGTTAAGAGGCTACGATATTGGCTGGCTTGACGCTCCAGGTGCAGCGCACAGCTGGAATTATTCAGGTCAATTACGCCGTCTCTTTAAAGCGCTGCCAACGTTGTTTTTTTGTTAGCGTGTTTCTCTCTCGCTCTCTCCACAGACAGACACCTCATGTGTCCATATTTTACTCCTGCAATTTCAGAGGGCAACGGTGGGTTAAGTGGTTGACCCACAGGCTGGCCCGGAGGCTCAACTGCTTAACCATCTGCATCTCTATTGATGGGTCAGGGTGTTAAAGGTCACACATGTATACGTAGAGAAAACACCCGCGCACAAATCATCCCCACTCCGATAAAAGCCTGTTCTTTGTCTGCTTTCATCATCAGCTCCCATCAAGCACCCTGTCCCGGCTGCCACTGCGACTATCACTACCTGAGATATTATCCCCAAAAACCACGCCGTCTTTGTTCTCTCGGCCTTTAATCCCTCGTTTTGTTTATTATTTTGAGGCAATAGGACATGGTGATACATGGGATAATCAGCAGTTGGGATGCTTCAGTTAAACCCTCATTGATCAGCACCGATAGCAGGGTGGTCTCACCTCTGTTTGCAGCAGCATCCCTCTCATTTCTCTCCCCTACGTACCAGCAACTCTGGCCTCTGTTATTTTACCTATGAATCATTTCAAAAGACTTGAATTATGTCGAGGTGGAATTTTTATCTATGCAGCACAGGGGCCAAGAACAATTCAAACAATCCCCAAATCAAATTAAGAGAAAAAAATAGTTGGAGCCGTGCTTTGACAAGAGCAAGGCGCCTTTCATTAGGATGAGATTGATGTGGAACGACTCGGAGGCTAAGTGTGGAACATTCACTCATACGTGCAATCATTTACACACACATACACACATAAATACACACACTGATATCATGGAAACAGTTGGTCAGTGGCAACTGCTGGTGCACTGTTGATGTCTATCAAGCACGTCTGAACATTTCTTTTATTCAATATCCATCCTCACTTTTGACATAATTATCCATTTGACAAATGAAGTCAGCAAAAAAAAAAAGAAGAAAAAAAAGAAGAAAAAACATGATTCGACTCTAATGCTGTTTTGGCTTCAATTCTGCAGTTAATAGAGAAAGGCTGGGTTGGCAGGAGGACTTGCACATCATACCATGGCCCTAACTACAATGTTTGTTTTCTGAAACTTTAAATTACTGGTGTTTTTCATCCTCTCATAGAAAAGACATTTATTTTTCTTTGGTGCTACCTATATCTTTTTTCCATCAAAAGCATCTGTAACTAATCATTGTGTTTGAACGGCAACCAAGCGAAGCCACTTAGGGGTCTTTGCAGAAATCGACTTAAATGTGTTTTACTGGTGTCAGGACCTCAGGAAAGCCTACTGAAACAGTTACCTCTGGAAAAGTAGCTAGCGAAGTTGTCCCCAGTGACCAAGTGGTGCAACTGTGGAAACTGAAATGGACTTGAGGACAAAGAGCTTTCATCCTCTAAGTGACAGCAAAAGGGCACAAGCTTCTCCGTGAGCAGAAACCCGATCAAAGGCCAAAACTGGCCTTACTTATTTTCAAATAATAATTAACGATTAGAATCTGACGGGTCAAAGAGGTTCCCCCCACCCACCCCGTTAGGTTAGAGAATACCTGCCAATCATCTGTCTGTCGTTTATGTGAAATCCAAACGGAGGGGCGTCGTGCGGTGACCTCGGTGTTTGTCTGAATGCGTTTGGGAGGCACGAGGAGACGCCACCGCGATAGGACAGATAACCATCACCGCCTTCTGTGAAGAAGTTATGCTGATGTGGGCATGCATGTACAGTGTGGACGTGTGAGTGTTTGTGTTGATAGATATGAGCTCTATAAGAGTCCCACTGAGCCGAGTGTGAAATTTGGCAGGCGTGGGCAGGGCAGTGCGGTTTGCCACTGCACTGTAATACAAATGAGACATGTTGACATGAGTATCAGATGTCACAGGGAGTTTTGCTGGAAGCCCTCATCCATTACCAAGTGGACGATAGGGGGGCTGGAAACGCAGACAGCGTTCTATATCAATATTTCAATATTCTGGCACAGACGCTGCAATGTTGCCAGAGGCAGGCTGCTCGGCATAGAGCTGAAATGTCAGGCAAATGTCACCTGTGGAGCAGCGGTGTGAGGTGGAGGAGGGTGCCAGTGAATAACTTCGAACGAGTGTGTGTGTGTGTGTGTGTGTGTGTGTGTGTGTGTGTGTGTGTGTGTGTGTGTGTGTGTGTGTGTGTGTGTGTGTGTGTGTGTGTGTGTGTGTGTGTGTGTGTGTGTGTTTAATAAAAGTGGGTGGTCTTGAGCACTGAAGACCAAATCTGTTTAAACCGTGCTTCCAGCCTGTGACCTTGAGAGTTACTCTGTTGGACTGAATGTTATTTATTTGGACATCTTATACACACTCACAAATGACCATTAGGTGCTGTGTTTGATAAACAAACTGATTGGATTGCTTGTGTGAATGTGTGTGGTTTTACTGCCTCGCTGTCCGCGAGGCCCCTCCGATTGGGCCCAATTTACCTCAAGGACGTGGAAATTAGTGCGTGCGTTCGCGCCGCACACATGTGTTTGCGTACACACACGTGGTATACACCTTACTATACACAGGCACACATAAACACACACACATGTGCACTTCCACTGACGCACTGCACTTGTTGACCCAGTCTCAGTCTCATTCAATTCAGTCTTTACTCACTCATCAGAGCTCCCAGGATTGGTTTGGGTTTCAGGGTGTGCTTTGGGCCAATAGTAACCACACACTGAAGGGAATAGAATATTGTTATTTGCATACTGCCCCAACAGTCACCCCAAAGCAGTAACTCGAGGATTAAGTCATATCGTAGCCTAATCCAAAAACATTGAATAAAGCAAAACTTTTCTTAGGAGAGTTGTACTTGCCTGTGTATGTGATTTTATTTATTTATTTTTTTTAAACTCCTGGTCTCTTTTATTATGTTCGTGTTTCTCTTCCAGACGTATCTCAGGGAATCAGCTGAGGTATATCTCAGGCCACGCTCTCCAGGGTCTCCATAACCTCAAAGTCCTGTAAGTAAACTCCTACTCCCTCTCACCTATCTCACTCTTGATTAGTCCCTCATTGCCATTGCAGGTTTGTTCCAGTCATACTTTTTTCAGGGGGGGGGGGCAAGAGTTTTTCTCCTGTCTTGAATAAAACACACAGGCTATGCGTCATTAACTGCAGTTAAAGTTTATGAGTTCAGGGGGACCTGCTCTGCGTGCCGCCTGTTCATTCCTAAACAAGGCCTGTTTTGGTTGCGCATGCACACACACACATGCACACAGGTGTAATGCAGGGACCTCCCAGTCACACCACCCACCCAGATTACAGCAAGTGACAAAAAAATTCACTGGAGAACTCAATTCAAAGCTGTTCTCTTAACACCCCATTCCTTATTCTGTGTTTATAGTCTTATGATCCATGGCCACCAACTGTTCGAGCTGCTGTAAAGAATTAAATCACAAAAAAAGTGCTAAGAGCCATAAAAAAAAAAAAAAAACATAGTACCTTCTGACTTGGAAGTGCAGCATCTAATGAGCTGGAGCCATATTTCTAGTGGGTGTTTGAGAAGGAATTTAAGCATGAAGATTGGCGATTGGCTTAATTCCTTTAGGACCCTGGTTCAGAAAAGTTTGATAAGTAGATCAACAGAACACAAACTACCGGTAAGCTGGCAAACCGAGGCTTCCCATTTGAGGGAACCTGGGGCAACACACCAAGTATGCAATATGATCTTCCTCCACCTTGTTGATGTGAAACGCACAGGGAGAGAGAACGAGTGACCAGCCATGCATTCTGGGATATTATGCCATGACCGCAGAAGGACACGTACATTTTAAATTACCGTGGGTCCAGCAGCGTTCATGCCACACCGTATAACACCAAAGCAAACTTTGAAGGGGCTGATCGACCTCAGAGCAGCTGAGCTTTTGGTTTCCTTCCCTAATAGTGAAAGTCAAACCATGTCGAACACAAATACACCGCTGACCTTATGTAGGGTACCTGTAAGGTCCCTGCTGACTCTCCCTCTCTCTCTCACACACTCACAAGGTTATGAACCTCGGATGTAATGCAGTGAAGCTTCCAGTGGGGATTTTCTTTGAAACAGGAAAAGACTCAATTTCGTGTATTTATCATGGCATCGTCATGCCAGTGGAAATATTTTCCATGTTCCTTTTGTTTAATAAAATTAAAATAAAAAATGCAGATTTAGACTAAAGCATTCATCGTATCCTACATGGATTTATTTAGAAAAGCACTGAGTCATTTGAGAGAAATTTGATCTTTATATAGAGACAACCAGAATACAATATTGTGTCACTTAAATTGGAGTTAAATCACTAAATAACCAATCATATTGAATCATAGGGGCATGAAGGTTGTCATCTGATATTATTTAATTTAATTTTTATATATACCTGTTGTGACAAATCTCTGCTCAACCATGATGTCACAAAAAGAGCATGATGGTGACAAATCGGAGACTTGTGAGCTTATTTCAGCCAAAAGATCAGAGTAAAACTGTGAAGACAGAATGAGCAACAGATAGAGGAAGCAAAGGAGGGTGAAGAAAGAGAGAACGAGAGAGAGAGGGAGAGAGAGAGAGAGAGAGAGAGCTATTGTTTGCTCCCCACTTCCTCCTCATTTTTGCTCCATTCTTCTAAGAATGACATCAGCAGGCCACCCAAGGAGGTTCTCTTTCTCTTTTTCTCTGCCCTTCATTCTCTGCTTCTCTTCAAGCTTTCACTGGCTCTTTCCTTCTTGTGTCAGATTTCCCTCACGATGGAATTATTTGTTCTGCCTGATGTGCGCGCGGGCACACACACACACGGACGCACGCTATACTAAATCAACTGGATAGATCTCATATCTACATTCTGTGCATACCTTTCAGGATGCTGCAAAACAACCAACTGGAGAGGCTTCCGAGTGATGCTCCATGGGACCTACCCAACCTCCTGTCCTTGTGAGTCTCCTCCGTTATACACAAACACACAATCACCATGCCTCATCCTCCAGGGAAACAAAACATCCCATGGCCACCCACACATTTCAACGCTAACCGCAGCGCAGGTATAGAGTACCACTGACAAATTACAGACCGTACCCGAAGCTGGCTGTAACAGTTGCGCATTCAGCGCCGATGGTAGGAGTCACAGCCTGATTGTGTCAGTGCAGTTCATGGTAGCATCTGGAAGCCATGAGGGAAACAGCAGACACTGCAGGCCGGGGAGAGCATCTCCAATGAGCTGTGAAACAACCCCATTTTCCATCAATTCCCTCTCTCTTCCTCCTCCACTCCTACTCCTCCGCTCGACTCCCACCACCCACACCGTTATCCCCCTGGCTAATGAGAGTGTTTGGTGGCTTAATTGTCTAATCCGTGGGTCAGTGTATCTGTGTGCACGTTTGGACGTGTGCATGTGGACCACCTCATCTGTACTACCTCACCCATACCCAATTCGCCCCCCCGAGGTTCGTACCACACACGCACTGCACATCGACGGGTTCCAAATTATTAATTCTTTGTAAATATCCATAAAGCCATTTCCCTCATCATGCGCGCACGCACAAACAACTGGAGCTGTATTGCAGGAGGGGCGCACACACGTAACTTGTATACCACCTACAACGTTTCCCTGTCTGGTACAAAGCAGATCTACTCTCCCCCGATGCCGTCACACACACACACACACACACACACACACACACACACACACACACACACACACACACACACACACACACACACACACACACACACACACACACACACACACACACACACACACACGCACGCACACACACACACGCACACACGCACACACACACACACACACACACACACACAGTGTACTTCCAGGCAAGCTCAGCTCAGGCTGTACTCGTGGGAGTACCTGTATGTCTGAATGAACAATTTGCTGTCATAATGATGTCTGTCTGTCTTCAGTGTGTGTGTGTGTGTGTGTGTGTGTGTGTGTGTGTGTGTGTGAGAGTGTGAGTGAGCACAGGCGTGAGTGTGTGGTCTCCAAATTATTTCAGATAGAGATTGTCTGAAGTAATGAATCACGCGCGCGCGCGCACGCACGCACGCACGCACACACACACACACACACACACACACACACGCACACACACACACACACACACACACACACACACCGATCCAGTGTATAGAGACGCACCTTGTCATTATAGTAATGATAAGCTCAGCGGAGAAAGATTACTGGAAAGGCTTTGGAGAGTGAAGCTTGTCGGCGCCTCTCACCGACAATAAACACACCAGGTAAACGGAAAGAGACACCAACCGAGTCAGCGCACTGACTTTCTTTTCATATAAATCTATAAATGAGACTTTCATCCCAAATAAATCATGCCGTAATCTCGCTCAGAAATACTTTTCTCAACAAGGAAACTGAATTAAGAAATTTGTCAACAAATGACAAGAGAGCTGTAGTTTAGATCTGAGGTTTTATTACAGGCAGAAAGACGTGTTTGGGGTTTCAACCAAAAGGTTAAGTAAATGTCATCACCAGTGATGACTTTCACAAGCAGCTTCAGATCAGTATAACAGAGCTTCTAGAGTGACTCTGAAATGTGCTTCTCCGAGTTACTTCTCTTTATAAAAGTTTGGCCATCTGGAGAATTGAACCAGCATATCCAGGTCCCCAGATCTCCTGCATCATTTAAAAGATCTTTCTCTTTCCCTCCTTACTTCTCACTCCCGGTAATCGTACGTCAGACTTTGATGTGATGGACAGGAAATAGTCTATTTTATTGGCTCCTGTGGAACATTCCTCGTTTTGTCTGGACCTTCGACAGACCTGGCAGGTCCACCCAAAGGAGCAATTATTATTTTGCCCCGGAGAACAACCCAGAAAGTTGAAGGGCCTTCCGTAGCTTTCATCCTGTGATCTGGGTCGGGGACAAACAATGTCCACAGTTGGAGCCCACAGGATGCACAAGGACGATGTTTAGCACCGTGGAAAAAAAATGAAAGAAAAGAAAGAAAAAAGAAAGTGTCCTCAGGAAGTCGAGACGACGAGGAATTCTCGGAGTTGTTTTAGTGTGTGCGGTACGCACATTCGTGAGCTGCAGGGCGTCTCTCTGTGTGCTTGTGTGTGAGCATCTGCCAGTGTATACAGTTGCTCTCCTGATGGAAAATTTCCCCGGGGAGAAAAGTCCAGGGTTCACAGTTCAAGTTCAGATTTCACTTTGATGATGCACTTTGTTTGGCGAAGCCTCGGAGGGGCGAGGAGAGCGAGGCGGAGCCGCAGCGCGGGAATCAAAGAACCCCAGCGGAAGATTGATCAGGGAGGATGTTTGAAAGACCAACAAGAGTTAAGGACTGAGATGCAGAGGGGTTCACTGCGGCGGTGAGTGCATCAGTGAAGATGTAAGAAAGAAAATGTGACTGTGAATGGGGCCGGGGGGGTGGGGGTGAAAAAGGAGATTAATGAATGAGTGTGAAGGGCCAAAGAAAGAAGAATAGCAGGAGGAAGTGGTCTCAGCTTGTCAACTCTGCCCTGAGGGGGTCATTCATCACTATCGACAGTGTGTATGCTTGTGTGTATTTACACGGGGTGTGCGTCCGCTCTTGTTGCACTGTGGGTTTAGGACACGGAGGCAGAGAGAGGACAGAGGTTTGTGTGGTTGGGGAGATGAAAGTGTACATGTGAGAGTGTTTGGGTCCAGTGTCAGAACTTCATTATCCAAAAAGAAGGATTTTGGTGTCAGCGTGGTGAAAATGTCTTTTCCCATTAAGCATCTTTCACGGTGTTTCTCTTCTTCTGCCCTTTCCTTTTATTAAAAAGAAAAGAAGAAAAAACCTGAAGCATAACATGTTTACATGACAAAGTAGGGACAATAAAACAGTAATTCCCACATGTTTGTATCTCATTGTGTCTCATTCCCATTATATTTTGCACGTCTGTGCTGGTAAAGCTTGACATGGCTTATTTAGCATGGGAATAATTCATAATGAAGACTCTCTGAGACGCCGCAGCAGAGATGAAAGAGGGAGAATAAAGGATGTGTAATTCTCATAATAACCTTCCTGTAAGCCAGAGCGTTTGGGTGCCATGACACCCGACCACTAATACGCACATAAGTGCCGATACACAAGCACACAAGCAAGCACGCTGTACTCAGACTCAGTGATTTATCATGCTAAGCTCAGTTCCTCTCACCTTGCAGGCGCCTTGATGCTAACCTGTTGTCCGAGGTCCCGGCCGAGGCCTTTAGAGGGGTCCGCTCACTGAGACACCTGTGGCTGGACGACAACTCCCTGACGGAGATCCCAGTGCGGGCCCTGGACTCTCTACCCTCGCTGCAGGCCATGACGCTGGCCCTCAACCAGATCACACACATCCCAGACTACGCGTTCACCAATCTCTCCGCGCTTGTCGTGCTGTGAGTGACATCTTGATTTGCTTATTCAAAAACCCTCCTATGCGCCGGTTTCTCAACTTACCCAAGAAATTATGTGTTCTGCTGACCTAGAACAGGGCGGTGATTATTGCAGCGTGGAAACGTTTTTGAGAAAGTGATTTCTGATTTGTTGAAAAATATTTGTGGCCTTTTTCCAGCCATCTCCATAACAACCACATCCAGACCATGGGCTCGAAATGTTTTGAAGGTTTACACAGCTTGGAGACGCTGTGAGTATCCCGAAAGCACACACAGACACATCCTCATCGACAAACACACACACACACACATGCATTCACACATGCTTTCGGACAGTGGTTACTCTTTAAAATGAGACTTTGCGCTTGTTCCACAAACTCACACGCACACACCCTCGAGTGATTTCATTTCATCAACGTGAAATGAGTACCTCCCGATGCCGGCTGTGTGATGACAAAGTATCAGCAAGTATCAACATTCATTTGGTATGGTAGTGTTTACAGCAATCACGTTGCCTCGGAATAACCCCCGAGATATATGAAAAACTCTGGAGAGGTAATAGAACCAAGCGCCGTCCATTTACTCAGACTGTGCATCTGGCTACAGTTGTGTGTGCGTGCATGTGTGTGCGTACGTGTGTGTTTAAAGGTGATCCATAGAACACTTAAATTTAAAGCCTTTTTCTGTTTTTTTTTCTTTTTAAATATATATAAATCATATGTACCAAGTGTGCCAAAAGAAAAAAATGAAGTGTAGCGATAAATTGTAAAGTCATAATGATTAATGGTCTGGTAATTTCAGCAGGTGCCTGAACGTTTCTCAAAACCACAACCAATAAATGAACGGCAGGAATGCGAAGAAGAAAAAGATCTTCTTTGATTACTTTGAAGTATCATCAACAGATTCCTCTGTGTTTTGTCTAAGTAATTGCTCGGTAGTGCAAAGGTCAAGTTCAGCACGGTGCGGCTCCAGCGGAGTACGTGCCGTCGCTTTGATAACTACAGCCCGACTACGCACCAACATTGAAACCACAGAAAACTGACACGGTCTCATGAAAGAGGTGGGGAAAGGAGGCGAGAGAAATGGAGAAGGTTGCGAGCGACGTCTCCTGCAAAAATTCACGGTGGTCTGATGAAAACACTAGTTTCTGGCCCCGCTGCTTAACAACCTGTTGAAGTGCAGCAAAAAAAAAAAAAAGTTATGCGTTCCTCTTTATGAGCATGTGTGTGGGCACATTCATGTGTGTGTGCAGATAAGCAAGCGCTCCTGCTCGTGCAATCACCAAACGTGCGGCCCGGCTTTACACTCAACTCTCAGCCATTATCCATGCTTGGGAAATGTGAGGAAACGGGGGTGTAAGTCAGCGGAGCCCCGGTGAAAAGGGATGAAGGGGAAACTAGAGAATGTGAAAAAGAGGGATGGAGCCCTCCGGACCAGAATAGTGTGTGTTAAAGTGTCTGGGCCGTCAGTGGTGGTGGAGGGACAGATGATTCAGCGGGATGACAGGTGTCATTGACGTGGGGATTGCGCTGGCATGAGGGGTTAATCTCTCACGGTGACCGCGCTTATGAGAAATACTAGAGACCATCTGCATCATCGCCACCCTCCACCAAGCCCCTGTGTGCGTTACAAAATCATTACTGCGAGGAGCCGTCCCGGACTTTCGCTGGGAAGTGCGACGGCGTATGCAAACAAGACAGAGCAGACGGAGACAAACATTTCGCAGCAGCCACTGAAAGACACACAAACACACCCCATAGTGTGTTCATCAAAGCTATTTTAATATTTGAATAGAATGAAGTTAAATCCAGGGGAGTAGGGCTTTTAGTGTGTTTGATCTAGACTGCTGGAAATCTTCAAAGACATTACATGCATGCACACAAGCCTTGGCACGGGTTCATCTGGCAAAGTAAATTGCAGTATGCACGCATACACACACACACATACGCGCGCGTGCGCGCTCACTCAAAACCCTTTTTCCCATGCAGACAAGCACATCGACAGTGTCTGTGCGCGAGAAATACAGTAAAACCTCCTTTCCTGCCACCTGCGTATGAACTGTGTCAGCTTTTAGCAATGGATGTTTTGATACAGTGTTTCCTGGGAAACTAATGAGACCAAGACCTAAATAATTGGGCCGGGGCTACAGAGGTCAAAGGTCACACCCAAACTTCACACTCCACAGCTGTCAGCCGCCCAGACCGGAGAGGAAATGGCTCGCATGCATATGGAAACAGACACGTTCTCATGCATAGAAACATTGAATATCTTATTTGTGTGAAGTATGAAGTATGACTTCAATTGCAGGGGATGTAAAAGCTCCATCATGGTTTGGACCGAATCCTTCAACAGATCATTTATTCATAACTGTTCCTCTTGTAGGGATTTAAATTACAATGATCTGCGGGAGTTCCCTGTGGCCATCCGGACGCTGAATAAACTGCAGGAACTGTAAGTATGCGCACGCACGTACACGAAAACACACCTGCCCGGAATGACTGTCGTGGTTGTGTTATCCCAAGTAATCCCGTTAAGTGATTTTAATGTGGCACTCGGATACAATCTCTCTCGCCCTAAGCAGGTGTTGGCTACACACCCACGCAGCCGCTTGCCTGCACATACACACACACACACGCACACGCGTGTGCGCACACACACACACACACACACACACAAGCCATGTTTTCGCCTCGGCTTCAGCAGATGTTCCACAGCGTGTATATGTGTCACAGATACAGCGTATGTGCGTGTGTTTACGTCTCATGTGTCCAAAAATGTTTTTCAGCTGTGCCACGGCAGGTGCAACATGAGGACATACGACTTGCGTCTCACTCATACACACACTCTGTCCCTCCTCCACGCGCGCGCACACACACACACACACAAAACACAATGATTGACTGTCTGACTAACAGTATGTTTTTATATTTGTAGGGGCTTCCATAACAACAATATCAAAGCCATTCCTGAGAAGGCCTTCGTGGGAAACCCGCAGCTCCAGACCATGTGAGATTACTATTTACCCGTACTGCTGCAATGTACACATAACAGATAAACAAGCAATTATAATGTCATGTCAACACCACGTGCAACCCATTCTTGAGAACAAATTAAACAGCTTGATTAAATCCTGGTTTTTCCTGCAGTCACTTCTACGAGAATCCAATCCAGTTCGTGGGAAAATCCGCCTTCCAGTTCTTACCCAAGCTGCACACGCTGTGAGTATGCGGTCAGTGGAAGCCATTCCAGTGAGTTTGCCCAAACACTGTTTAAATCATCCTGCATCCCTTGCAGTGAGAGTTGAGTGGACATGTGTAATGGCCTACTGAATGATGTTGTGTTAGCGTATTGCTGCCCAGTGTGCTGATGTGGTAAGAGAGAGGCTGTTGTAAGAACATGCTGAATGGTGTGACTTATGATGTCTACTGAGACAGCCAAAACAGGCCTGTGTTGATGTTGGAGGAGATGTTTGATGGCTGAAATGAGCTGTTAGACAAGGTCTGTGTGCTCATGCATGTATGTGTATGAGTGAAAGAGCGAGAGAGCGAGAGAGAGAGAGAGAGAGAGAGAGAGAGAGAGAGAGAGAGAGAGAGGCAGGAGGGGAAAGAAAGACAGTTGTCTGATTTTTTTTTCTTCTTTTCTTTTTCCCTGTCTGACTGCAGCTCCCTTAATGGGGCAACACAGATACGAGAGTTTCCAGATCTAAAAGGAACCACCAGCCTGGAGATTTTGTGAGTGTTTCCTTTAAAGCAACAACACCCCCATTGCATTATTACTCAACCAACAGCCACAAAGGACGGAGAACCGAAGTACATCTGCAGGTGTCCACATAAGATAAGACTTTGCCGGAGGGACACACTGTGTGCTTTAGGATTCCAGGGTAGGACACTTACACAAGGATAGGGAGGAGTCGGCTAGTTATGCCATCCACTGACAGGTCTGGCCAACCTACACAGCTGCCTGTCTGGCCGAGTTAGACTCACAAGACTCGGGGATCCTCTCGCCTGCTCGCACTTCAACAATGATCAGATGTTCCTCTTTCCCTCTGCAGGACTCTGACTCGAGCCGGGCTCTCGGCTCTCCCTCTGGATCTCTGCGAGCAGCTGCCTCGCCTGCGAGTGCTGTGAGTAAAATGCACACACATGGGAACGGAAAGTGAGAGGCGCAAAAAAAACCCAAAAACAACTGATACCCAAGACCCAAATGTGCAGAGCTGTACCCTCAAGCAATCATTCGTAACATCACTCCACTATGAAACCCTGTCGCACTGAAAAAAAAGAAGCATCGTCATGCGTCACCCTCATAATTCCTCCACAATATAAAAGTGGACAGCTTGTGATTTTGTTTCTGTGTGTGTTTCTGTAGGGAGCTGTCTCACAACCAGATAGCGGATCTGCCCAGCTTTTTTCACTGCTCCGCACTGCAGGAGATGTGAGTACTTTTACTGCCAAGACAATTACGCACAAATGCATCAGAAAGATCCCCACCCTGCAATGTGTATACAGCCTGTAACCCTATATGTGTGTCAACAGAGGGCTACAACATAATCAGATCAAGAGGATAGAGTCAAGCACCTTCCAGCAGTTGACTTCGCTACGAGCACTGTGAGTCAACCTCTGTGCGAACAGCTCATTTTTCCTCACATGTCGGACATTCTTTAAATAATTGCTGGCGCAATGGTATCCAACTATGTGATTTTACCACATTAAAATAAAAAAAAAAAAAAAAACCCCACTGACAGGTAAAATTGCAACGCTTTCACAAATGGGTCGGAGCTTCTCCAAAACAACAAATCTTGCAAGGTGTCGCTGGCATGCCGTCGATAAAACTCTATTATATCGTCCGACGAAGGACAACCAGGGAACCTGAAACAGGGTCAGAGCCTAAAAGGCTCACCGATTACATTAATGCTGACTGGGGGAGAATTGTGTCAGGAAACACAGTAAACCACAGCTATTTACAGAGCGGTCGGTCATGTTGACCTGCTGTCCAGGACTCCAAAGCGTCCACCAAAGACACTTATTTAGGATCAAACGATGTGGACTTGTGACAGCTCACTGACATCTAGTGGCAGTAACAGATGACACACGAGTTTCAGTGTGTAAACATCTTCCCTTTCACTCCAAGTGACTTCACTTTCCTTTGTTTTTAGTGATTTGAGCTGGAATGAGATCGGATGGATCCACCCGGATGCCTTTGCTTCGCTCCACTCTTTGATCAAACTGTGAGTAGACACAGATCCACAGTAATCACTAAGACTTCAAGCTTTCATTTGTGTGCGTGTGTGTGTTTTCTTTTTTTTTTTTAACAAATGTCAATTTACCTCCTGAAATGATATGTTGAATCTCTGTATCTTTAATTAAAGATAATTGGTATCTTCAAGCTTTGGGCTTTGACAAACACTTTGCACTTGACAAGTGGAGGCCACGAAAACTACTCAACTACTGAATCCACAGAGAACGCTGAAATGTATTTATTGCCTGAAAAAAAAACCCAGTGTGGCCAGGAGCTCAGGTCATGCCAATACAAAATCGCTTCATTGTGTGAAGATGTTTTTTGAAGTTTTCGCTGGTTAAATAAACAGACACTCCACATCTGACAGAAAGTATTATCTCGTGGGAATCTGATAGAGATGCGTTTGAAACGCCAATGAGACAAGGCCTTATTGTTACAGGGGAGCGGGGGGGGGGGGGGGGATATCCAGTATCCTCTACAATAACAACACACTTGGAAAACTTTAGCTTGGCCTTGTATATTATATTCATCACTTGTTTCTCTCTTTCTCAGGGACCTCACTGAAAATCATCTGAGCTCAGTGCCAGTTGGCGGTCTGGGTGGTCTCACACATCTCAAGCTGAGGGGGAACACAGAATTATACGAGGCCTTCAGTCCCGATCACTTCCCCCATATGAGGTAACATACACTCTGCAGCATTCAGAATTATGTGCGTTATGTGGTCTCCGATCTTTGTTTTCACGTTAAAAAACGGTTAAGATTTAATAAACAGAATGCACCTGGCTCCTTACTGGTGCAGGTGTGTATCCTTTGGCTGTGAGGAATAATGCATCCCTTCCCCTTCTAAATTATCGGTTCTCTCACAGTGTTCCTATTAATATCGTCAACATAAGCAGGAGCTGCCAGGTATGACAACTTACTAATTACAGTGTTCCCCCTGCAAGCCATTCCCAGGCTGCATTACAACAACCAGCAAGCATTTGTTAGCAGCAAGTCAATTCTTGTTACAAAGACCCCCGAAGGCCTCGTAAGGTGTGGTGGAAGTGAAAATGAAGAGTGAATTTCAAAGACACCTGAGATGGCATGTGATCAAAGTGCAGTGTCAGCAATACTGTAGAACATTGCCCAAAACAGAAGTTCTGGCATAGAAGCTGGAGAAAGTGTTTGTGTCTTAAAGCACGTAGATCCAGGCTTTAAATGTTTTGATTTTTCACAAGGGTTTCCTAAAAATGCATTGTTGCATGCACCTAAAAAAGAAGTCATCACACACTAAAAGTGTTAAAATGATCCCCTTCATCATTCCTAATGTGCTTTAAGTGTACAGTAAATGTCAACTCTAAAGATCCAGTCAAATTATATTTGTATTTCATTTTTCATGCAGGCTAACGTAATTCACAAACAGTACACGACCAAATAGGTAAGGTCCATAAAAAGGGGCATACAAAATATTAATAAAAGGGTTGAAAAGTACTTAAATGCAATATTGAGTGTGATTACCAAATGTAAGACTTAAAAAGCACAAATATACACACAACTCTGTCTAATTAATGCAGGAAGCTGCTGGAAACCTGAGAAGAACTGCTTTCCACTCTTTGTCTCCCTCCTCCACATCAAATCTTTTACTTCTTCTAAAATATGAGTTGACATAAAGTGCAGCTCCCTGTAACCTCAGCCGTCAAGTCTTGATCCTCAATGAAACTGATATTATTCGTCTCCAGGTCATTTTGTCAGCACTTCTTTTTTCCTCCTGCTGTTTTCATTAGAATAGCTGATTCCTTAGATGGGTGGTTTCCATTACGTTTCTATTTTAAATCTGTATATTTCTTTGAGTGATATTATAATTATGTCTACACGAGTCGTCAAAGGGCAACATCAGTACTAATAAACATTTAAAACATATTTAATTAATAGATGTTTAGAATACAAGTTTTTTTTTTAAAGTGGTGTTTTAAAAAGATAAAACAAAAACATGGAATGTAGATAAAATATTATCTGAAGAGATAGAAATTGTATTTTTTAACAAAACATGTTTTGTTTCCATCACTTTAAAAGGAATTAAATGCAGTCCAAATGACCAGTGGGTTGAGGAGTGATGATCACATCATAAATATGTTTATTTCTGTTGTGGCAATGATCGTTTTGTCTCTTGTAATAATAGAATCTGTTTCCCGCAGGGTCATAGAGATGCCTTATGCCTACCAGTGCTGTGTATACGGCTCGTGTGACAGCTACAAACCGGGCGGTCAGTGGGACACGGAGCAGAGCACGAACGAAGACCTGCACAAGAGGACTGTAGCTGTGTACCCCATCCACGCTGACACACACTGTAAGATCAAAATCCACGGCCATTCTGTTGATGTGCTCGGTGTTACAACACCTGGCTGAAACGCATGAGTATCACTGAAACCACAGTTGCCCAGCAACAGACACAAACAACCAAGACGATCCTTCTGGTTGCAGAAAATAAACCGAAATTCAACTTTAATTATACCCATTAAGCCATTAAAACAACAACAAAACAACTTGGCGTACCACAAAGAAACAATAATAAAACTGAATTACAAAATAACACATCACTGATTGAAATATGTTATCAAAACATGCCAATCAAGTTTTTGTTTTTGTTATGCGAGCGCCAATTATCGTGAATGAATATTTTTCTTGCCACTGTGAAGGAATTTGAAATCGCAACAACCACTTAAGGCGGCATCATTTATCATGCACATTACCTGCGAGGGACAATTGGACCTGACTCGATCTGTTTGTGTTGCATGGATTTCCAGACACCGCTTTTGGATAAAAGTCGACAAAATGAGTCTGTAACACTGAATTTTGACACCCCCCCCCCCCTAAACAGACGACCCCGACTTGGAGGAGTTCCAGCTAGAAATCGAGGAAGCCAAACTACAAACGAGCGTCCAGTGCACACCCACACCTGGTAAAGCAAATAACATAATCGAAAGAAAAAAAAAAGTGGATGTAAATGCAGTTTGCTGACGAGTCGTGTGTGTGTTTGCGTCGCTCCAGGTCCTTTCCGTCCGTGTGACTCCCTGCTGGGCAGCTGGCTGGTGCGAGTTGGCCTCTGGTCCATCTCCCTGGTGTCTCTCATGGGGAACTCCGTCCTGCTTCTGTCCCTCTTCGGCTCGCCCGGCTACTTGTCGCCGCTCCGCTTCACCGTGGCGTGCATGGGCGCGTCCAACCTGCTGACGGGCGTGTGCACGTGTACGCTGGCGCTGGTGGACGCTCTGACGCTGGGGGAGTTCGGCCACCACGGCGCCCGCTGGGAGGGGGGCCCCGGGTGTCAGGCCACGGGATGGGTGTGGGTGTTCGCTTCAGAGGCGAGCGTGCTGCTGCTGACGCTGGCGGCGGTGCAGTGCGGCGTCAGCGTCACGTGCGCCCGGGCCTACGGGAAGTCCCCGTCGCTCGGCAGCGTGCGCACGTGCGCGCTTTTCTGCCTCAGCCTGTCCCTCGCGCTGGCCTCCCTTCCCCTGGTCGGCGTTGGGGAGTATGGGTCGTCACCTTTCTGCCTTCCCTCGCCGCTGCCGCCCCCCATCTCTCGGCTGCCGTCCTCCCTGGGCTTCCCCTTGGCTCTCATCATGATGAACACCCTCTGCTTGCTCATAGTCACTGGCTCATACATCCGCCTGTACTGGGAGCTGCTGAGGGGGGAGTGCGAGGGCCTGTGGGACTGCGCTATGATCAAACATGTCGCCTGGTTAATATTCACCAATGGCCTTCTCTATGTGCCGGTGGCTTTCCTCTCCCTTTGCTCTCTTCTGGGTCTCCTCTCCCTGGGGGAGGAGGTGCTTAAGTCAGTCCTCTTGCTCCTCCAGCCCTTGCCAGCCTGCCTCAACCCTCTCCTCTTTCTCCTTTTCACGAGAGACCACTCTCAGTTCTTCTTCTGGCCTCGCCCGAAAGCCCACCCACAGCTCCGGCGGGACCACACCTTTGACTCGTTGGTCTCCGTGGAGACGGAGAAGAGCTCCTGCTCCGACTCGTCAACGCAAGTGTCGCTCACCGAGGCCGACGCCGCTTGCAGCGAGGGGTCGACGCTCCAATCCCGGCTGGATCCCGTCAGATTTTCCCACTGCTCTTCCGCTTCCTCCGTTCCCCTCATCCCTTGCCAAATACCCACCCCCACTGCCAGAGATAGAGAGAGAGCGGCAGAATGAGGGAGCCAGAGTGACCATGAATGTTTGGAGGGTTTGTGATCAACAGCACTTGCCCTCTTTTATCACTCTTTCACGACCTCTTCTCTGGCCTATGAACCTCTAAGAAAGCTGCCTGAAAAAGCTGGGACACTAAAAGACATTTAAGGACCATCATCGCACTGCCAGATGCTCGTTGAGTTGTCGCGCCGCGAGCATCTCAGAGAGTGAGCACAGAAACTGCGAGGGACAGTGGAGAAGTTGCAAAGAAGACAAGACTACAAGAAAAAGAATGACTTGCTATTGGAACAGCAACTACTTTTATAATCACACAAATATTAAAGACACTATCCAGTGGACTTGTGTCGATCGTGGACTTGAACGTCGAGGACAAACCTCAGATAAAAGCCGTTCGCTAAACGTAAAACGCATCAGACAAATCAGCGGTGTTGCCAGGGGGGAGTTTAGCTAGCAAATGTAGATTCTTTTTTAAGTGTAAATGTTTGTAATGAAATGTGATTGTGAGAAATGCAACTTAGAAGATACAGATTGTTTGGTTCTATTTTTTAAGTGGAGTTGCTATTTGTTTTTAAATATAAACTCTATCCTATTGCTAAGGTCTTTTAAAAAAAAAAAAAAAAAAAGGGACTCATCGTCAGACACACCGGGTCACGTTACCAGTGTAAGCTAATTCTTTTTAATCCACACAAATGTTATTTTCTGATATAGAACTTTAGAACTGTGTGATAGTATATCTGCTATAAAAAAAAATAAAAATGTTGTGTGGCGGTAAACTGGTCACACAAGCTGTTTCGTCTGGTTTACATGGTTGGATCCCATGTATACAACTCGCAGTCACTCAAACTGAATGGGATGCATCTTTACTCCTGCAGACTTTAGCGTAGGGTAGCAATGTGTGTATTTTCAATGTAACTACCTCTGAACTAGCATGGTATTGACTCACTACAGCCTTATGATGTTTGTTTCCCTTTTTTTTTTTATAAACAGCAAATATATAATTTTATATATTGAGAAAGAAATTGTTAGTTTGTAAAAAACAAAAACAAAAAAAAAAACCCACAAAAGCCTTGTACCATTTAGGATGTACATACTTTGTATACAACTGGTATATGTTTGAATAAAATTATCATCTTCATTCTGTACATGTGTTTATGCGGCCGAGTGGCTCCTGCATACAACTAAAGAAGTCAAGACGTTGTATTAAAATACATCAATGCATTTAATAGAACAGAACAAATAATACACACACACAAATATATATATATATATATATATGTATATACACATTTCACTAATGAACACAAGATGAAATTAAAAAGGTTTTAATTCTTTAACCGGTACTTCAAGAGAAGACCATTATAAAGAAAAAACTACAGACAGGTTCTCTTTGGTGCCTCTTCTTCCTGCTGCGCACTGGCGGACTCTCTTTTTCGGGACGAGACATTCTGATCGGGGGTATTTTCTTTGTTACTCTCCACGATTCCCTGAATAACGACAGGTAGAAACCAGATTTAATCCCAGGGCTGGCACTGCGAGGCAAAACTGGAAGAGCTATCTTAACAGAAAACGTTCTACAGGAGTACAGCACCACCTCCTGGGCTGTAAAAGCCACTACACATTACTCGTTTGTACAGAAGCAAACACAGCAACAGCCATCATGTCACAAACCAATAATCTTTCTTCAATGGTGGCTTATCGACACTTACAATGTTCTTCTGAACAGCATGTTCTTGTGTCCACTTCCGGGCCTTCTCCATGAACAGATGTTTGTTGTATTTGAACTCCGATGACTAGAGTCAAAAAAAGTATCATGTTAAAAGTGCAGGATACACAAACATTTACTCTCTAATGATACTAACACTCTATACAGAGGGGTGTGGAACCAATTTTACTTCCGGGGTAACTTCAAGTGGGCCAGAATAGGAAATAAAGACTAATCAATATCTAGAAATAAGTAGAACTCTAAATCTAAGTCTTTGTTTGATGCAACAAAGTGTTTATATGTAAGAAAATTCATATTCATTGAACTCTCCTTTTACAAAACATGACAATCCTGAAAATGTAATAAAACAACTGCAATTTTAACAATATTATACCAAAGTTCACAATTTAAACATTTGCTTTGCAACTGTGACTGAATTTTTATACTGTTTGCCTCTTCAAAGGCATAAAACATTTGGCTGGAATTCAAAAACATTAGAGGCGAGTTCATGCTATGAACAGATTAAAATTATCTTTACTAGACACAATTCTACATTTCTGTGGTAATCCACATAATACACACTCAAGTGGAAAGAAGATGAGTGTAAAAAAATTACTTCTCGAATTTCCCTCGGTATTAATAAAGTATCCATCCATCTATCTATTATACACTTGCAAGAGAAACACATAAAAGGAAAAAAGAAGTCGGTTGAAATGCATTTCTTCGTCCACGGGACATAAATATCGTGATCCATCCCGGCATGTGCGGGTCCCCTGTCTGGTCAAGTCGAATTTTTGTGAGCTTGCAGACTGAGCATGTGCCAGAGCAACAAACAGCAGCAATGGACTGACCACGTGTGTGAGGAGATCCTCGGGCATCCCTCGTCTGTACAATCCCAATTTAAAATATAAAGACAGCCAGACCGCTCGGAACTCCTTGAGTGAAATATAAACAACTGTAGCCAAGGTGGTGAACGCCGGCCACCAGAAGTGGAAATATTTCCGGGATTGTCACGCTATGAAACGCGCACAGACATGAACACACGAACACACGATGCAGAAAGCATGAAGGAGCCTTCACATCTGTGTTTCGATCTCGGTTACTAATTTTAGATCGCTTCTATAATATTTAAAAAAAAAACTTTTCCAAAGTGTGTCTCACGATATCAGCCATGAGCGGGTCGTCTGGGTTGGGCTCGGACATGAGCAGCTGGATGGACGTGAGGACAGTGGAGACGTTCAGGGACGGTCTCCAGGCTCCCTGAACCACAGGACAAAAGAGAAAACGTTGTCACTTATAGACACAAGCAGGCACGTTCCCATTTCAAACCCGGATAACGACGGCAAAAACACAAACACAGTTTATGAAAATCCAGCACAACCTTTGGCGGGAGCTTCAGAGCATCGTGGCAGATGCGTCCTGAATTGTCGATGTTTGGATGGTAGATTGGGGTTAAGAAACGGATCTTGGGAGGCTCGAAGGGGTACCTGCCAGACCAAAAACACGTCGGTCAAAGTTGATAAAAAAAAGTCAGGAAGTGGCAGAAAAATGTATGACATTTTAAACGCGGTACCTCTCGGGAATCTTGACCTCCAAAGAGAAGAGACCGCCTTCATAAGGAGTTCCTGATCCACCCACGATCTCTGCAGGGAAATAAGGAAAATTAATGGTTTAATGTATTTGAGCTTCATTAATTGCTTTTTGAAACACATTTGCCCATTTTCAATCAGTATTTACTGTTTAGCTAAAAAAAAACAAACAAAAAAAAACACCATGAACACTAATTCTCCTTAATCTTACAACAATACATCAATTGCAGCACATTGTATTGGACGGTAATGGTATTTTGCATTATATGAGTTATGTTGGCTATCCAGGCTTGATTTTGTTTTTGGTTTAACGACAATACAAAACTTTATATCGTTTGTCAAGTTTGTAGCTCTGCCACAGGTCGTCTGGACATTTTGTATAGCTTTGGAATAACCTGTTTTGATATGTTCTAATGTTTGTTATTGATGTGATGATAAGACTGGATCCTATAGGTGCCTTTCGTTTTAGTTGCACGTGTATGATAATTATTCACCAGCTATGTTTTTTTTAAATCGCTGTCTCGGTAGAGGGACTGATGGACAAAGAGTCCCTGGAGGTGAAACTGTGAGAAACACCGGGTCAGGGAGTCTTACGAGCTCGGAGGTCATCAATCTGCTCCTCGGTCTGCCAGCACGTTATCCCGGGAGGAGGCTCGGTGCTCAGCATCTGCAGCTCACGCTTCAAACGAGAAGCCCTCTGCATCCTGCAAAAAACACGACATGGAAATAATAGATGGTATATTATTTATGAGTGTATATTATTTATGAGTGTGACGCCCCTTTACTCGAGGAGGCTATTGTAGCTAGCGTGTCACTCGCTGCCAACGTTAAAGTTAATACGTTCGCAAAGCAAAAATAAGAAAACAGAATCGGTGCGACATTTACTCGATGTAAAACACGTATTCGAATCTTACTTTTCAGTCTTGTGAACTTTTTAACAGTCGTGCCACGTCCCGTTTGTTTCTCCCTCCAAGGCTCTGACGTGATGACGTCACCGGTGCGTGCTTCCCGGTCTTCTTCTTCTTCTTCCTTTTATTAAAAGACGAACGATCCCCACCTACTGACTGCTTCTGTTATAGCATGTAAATGCACGAATAGAATAGAGAATAGAAACGAATAGAAATACTTTATTTAATCCCAGAGGGAATTTCTTCTACAGCGTATAATAGAACCTAAAAAATACATTACAAGTTGTTACGAGATGAATTAAATCAAATAAATGAGAATAAAGAATAGATTATATTAAATGTATATACGTACAAGACTTGTGTGCGGTGGAGACGGGGCTTAATAAGCATGGAAATAAAGACATTTTAGAAAAACACCTAGTTCGACATGCTAAATCATCAACTGTGCTCTTCGATTTTCTTGAATAAAGGTCAACTGTGTGACGGCAGAATACAGTGGTAAAGTTCCAATACAACAATAGAAGTCCTACATTGCTAAAGGGTGTAAACCAGTAGGTGAAACAGAATTGTTGGCACACCCAATATAAAAATACATATATTCTTTCGTCTCCTGAACTGCCGTAGATAGAAAACAGTGTATGTCTCTTCTTTAAAATTAATTGACACAAATGTGTTTGATGGCATCCTTGAACATAATCTTTAAAATTAACAGAGTTGTACTATCAACCCTGTGAGAGTGTGAATGTATCTCTGTGTTTGCCCTGTGATGAGTCGGTTCTTTGCAGAACAAACACTGTCCTGTACCCCATGACCCTGGACTTAATAAATCAGTACAGAAGAAAGACGTATGGATGTATGGAGCTGTAGGAAAAGTTTCAGTGACATCCCTGCCTTATTCTTTGTGTACCATATTGCCACTGCTATCCCATTTGGAGAGGAGATAATAATCGATTAATGGATGAATATCACATTGCCCAAAAGCAAAATAAGGCTGTTATTCCAAGTTTATTTGTTAAAGTATCAGCATTCAATGTGCTTTAACGTTTCAAAATGATCACAAAGCTCTCAAACAATATACAACATTGTGTTTTACCAACAGAATGGGGTGCAGCTGAGAGAGAACTCCACTCCCAAATAGGAAAAGTTCTGATCGCGCTTTGGCTTTATCATTATGATAAATCACAGATTCGGTTTTCATATTTGAAGAAAACTCATTTTCACACGTTCTCATTTCGATGCTGTGGCATATATTGCCTGAAATGTTATGCTTTTATGCTGTTCATCTTCCATCCTGACGTCAGTGAAGCCAGAATCTCTCAGAGCTGCCATGTAGGCCTCTGGCCGCCAGTTGTCCCCAGGCATCACTCGCTTTGCTGCAAAAGTAGCCACCGCCAACTGCCTCAGTGTGGTCACCATCAGGCCTCCTATGGGGACATTAACATTTAGACATTGCAGCATTACAGAAGGACAAAGTCTATGACAAGTTTTCCCATTTGACAATACAATACATGAAGAACACAGGTAAGAATATAATGTGTTGGATTGTTGCAGAGTTTCAGCCTACCTGGTTTCATTACCCGGTGTATCTCTGTGGCTCCCTTCCTGAGGTCAGGCCAGAAGTAGTAGCAGTTACAGTGGAAGACCTTGTCAACTGAGCTTTCTGCCAGAGGCATGGCTGCGACATCACAGTGGTGTAGACTCACTTTCCCGCTGGCTATAAGTTCCTCCATTTGTGTTTTTGCCATCTGTGAACATGACAGAATATGAAACTCGTTATTTATTATGCTACTCTTAAAACTGGTGTCATGCAAAAGAGACAATGGCGCTATTAATTCAATCCACTTCACCTGATGCATGTACTCAGAGTAATCGACCCCTATGAGGTGGCCTGTGGGGCCCGTGAGCAGTTTGGCTGCAGAAAGTAGTCCGAGACCCGGGCCGTGACCCAGCTCCAGCACCGTGTCCCCCGGCTGGATCCCACTCAGCCGCACTGCGCTTTCCTCCAAGATCTTGTTACGAGACGTGAGGAACTTACTGACCAGCCATCCAGCCACCGAGCGCGTCGGGTGGCCCAGCTGCTTCCCCAGTTTTTCAGCCCACATTTTCTAGAGGGAAAAAAAAAAAAAATGAGAGAGAAGATAAGTGTTGGCTGACATTTGGTGAAAGTTGTACATTAAAAAACAAATCATGATAAATCAACTTACATTGCAAATCTTTAGTGCACTGTATTTAATTAAATTCAGTGTGTATATTTTTTCACTAGTGTCACTTTAATTTTACACATGTATATACATTTTATATTGTTGTTTTTACCTTTTCTACTGTACAGCACTTTGTGATTTAATCTGTGAAAAGCACTTTATAAATACATTTTACTTACTTACTTACTTACATATAAAACAAATGCAAGTTACTGTATGTCCATTTTAAAACACACAATATATTATAGAACACATATCACATGTGAAAGATGTTATTTTTATAGCATGTAGAGATATTTTTCATTAAATATGTTACTTTCGTCAATACGTGCGATTTCTGTTTCTCTGCACGACCTCCAAGAGATTAAAAAAGATGCAAAAAGGGTTAATATCGCAAAAAAAAATAAAAACAAGCTGAAAATCTGCACACACACACACACACACACACACACACACACACACACACACACACACACACACACACACACACACACACACACACTTCAACTAGATAAACGACACATATTCCAGCATTATTTTCTGCACCCTCAACTGCGATCATCGCATTTATATGAAAACCAGCAACCGGACTTTCTGTGCGTAATTCCACAGTTTCACCTGCGTTGCGTCTCCTGCCTCTCCCGTCAGCCGCTCGCTCTTCTTCCTGGAACCCGGAGGAGGAGCTCCGATTCCGGACTGTTTATTGGCACAAATTTCTTCCTGTAGCGTCACACTGTCTCTCACACACCCACCGCTTTCTGATCACTCCAATCCTCCCTTCTCTCTCTCTCTTTTTTTTCCTCTCACCTTGGAAAAGTTCTTCTTTCCCAATGAAGGTGATCAAGCGTGGATGTGACGTCATCCACTGTTTCATTCATTAAAGAGTATTTTGTCCTACTTTTTACGTTTCATTCATAAACTCTTTCGGATTTTGTATTTATTTTTTTATTTTTTTGGCGAAATGTCCTCCGCAGTTGCTTCCTCCAATCAGTCTTTTGCGCACACACCCCCTGCCTGGATGAACTTTCTTTCGTTTTCATTTCCCGGAAGGTACGAATGTGAAAGACTTTTTATTTTTTTTATGTATATAATTTTTTTCGAAGGCTTGTATTGTTCCTCCGAAGCTCAGAGTTGTATGATTCATAGGTAATTTGATTTATTGTTCCAACTTTATGTGTGGACTTTATGGGGAAGTCGTGTTCGTTTTGCAGAGGAAAACACAGCAGGATTTAATCCATGGCGAAAACTTCCCCCTCGCCTGTGATCAAGGTAAGTGGACGTCTCAGAACCAACCTGTTTCACGAGGCTTTGTTTTGATGAAGTTTTAAGCTAATCCTGAATGTTTGATCATTTATAAGCTCTGCATTACTGTCCCACTTAATGAGCATGTGTTGATGTTGTGCAGGTAGAACACGAGGAAAGCAAACCCTCATCAGGACAAAACAGTGTCCCTCCTCCCACCATGCATGACCCCCCCTCTAACCAAGCTGACCTGGCCAATCCTCCCATTCAGGAAGACTTGTGGCATCTGCCTGGAAGACTGAGTGAGCATTGGAGTTACATTCCATTAAATATCCATAAACACAGCCGCTGCGTGACTAACCTGCTGTGCTCCTCAGGAATCAACCCGTCTCTCTGGGATAAGGACGACGTGGGCCACTGGCTCCACTGGGCCCAGAGGGAATACTCTCTGCGCCGGCCGGAGAGGGGTCACTTCGAGATGAACGGGAGAGCTTTGTGCCTTCTCACCAAGGAAGACTTCAGACGCCGCTGCCCCAACTCGGGTACAAATGATGTTTGTGTGCATATACAGTGTGCTGACTGGCTGTGTACTTCATGTGCACCCTTTGCTTTTTTTTTGTTTTATTCTTTTTAAAGGTGACGTCCTGTACGAGATCCTTCAGTGTGTGAAGCAACAAAGGAGGAGTCTTGTCAGTGACCTCTCTAATCAGTCTCCTTCTGTGGTCACCGGACCAATCAGCTGCCAGATAGATGCCCGAGAGCCGAGGTGTCCCAGGGTCAGCGACTCCTCAGGTCGGTAATATACAGCACAGCATCAACGTCAACGCAATACCTCAAGACTACTGGAGTTACCCAGAAGTGAGAGAAGCAGACTTGGGATTGGGAGGTTTGCAGGCTCGATTCCCACAGCGGACAGGTTACTACTGTGTCCTTGAGCAAACAAACAACATGCAAACAAATTAGAACTTTCACCCCCATCAGCTCCCTGGGAGTGCCGTAATGTGGACACGTACTGCATCCTGGAAACAACATGGGTAAAATTGGGAAATAAGCTATAATTAGTTTAGTTTTAGTCTATATGTCAATAGTGCAGAGTGGAGTTAAGTTTCTAAGTCTTTGTCAAAGGAATGACTTGGCAAAGTGCTCAAGGATACATTTTTAATCCGATACGACAACAAAAGGCAACAGAAATGTGATGTGCTACAATTACAAACCAGCTTTTTCTTCTTGACTCAAGCCAGGAAGATCTCCACAACAAGTAATCTTAACACCACACACTGAATTTGAAGTCCACACACTTGTTGATTGTGTTGCATATCAAATCAAACTCGTTCATCCTGTTACATTGCGGATATGAATACTTCCTGATCAGCCGAACATGCTCAGACGAAACATGAAAGCTTTTTTTTTTTTTTTATTTCTCTCCACTGATCTTTCATATTGATTTTGATCCTGAACTGAACATTATCACTTCAGAAGCTCGCCGTGTAAAATGCAAAATTCTGGAAAATATGATTTTAACATGCAATTATTTGTGTTTTTCATTTGGATTCTTTCATCAGATTAGACAGTACATGTAGTATTTTTTTATATATATATATACACAAGGCTGCAATAGACTGAAGCACTAAAGTACCAGGACCATAAAACACTACTAACACATGAATCTTTTTTTTATTTTTATGGGCCAACCTTTGGTTACTAACGGTCTGATAACTCCAGAGTCCAAACAATAACTTGGTTCTGTTCTTTGTTCACCAGTGATAAAACAATCTCCGCTCTTCAATAATACATCGGCTCTTAGAAAAATATCACGAGTTCCAAGCTTCTGCAAAGTCCCTTTTACTTTCATTTTTGGGATTTCACATTTCCTCATATTTCTCTCTTGCAGTTTCTCCGTCTCTCGCCACCGCAGCCGCCAGAACCGAATCCAGCAGCCCACCAGAGCCCAGCCCCGCCCCCAGAAATCCCTCCGCCGTGAACACAAGTCCTGGTGCACAAACACAACGCAACAGTGGGTAGAACACAATCATTTTATTATTCAAAGTGAGTTTTGATTTCATGTTTCTCTCTCTCTTCAGTTCACACACACACACACACACACACACACACACACACACACACACACACACACACACACACACACACACACACACACACACACACACACACACACACACACACACACACACACACACACACACACACACACACACACACACATATATATATCTTTAGTCCTGTCTGGTTTCGACGGAACAGTGAATGTCCTCCTTGCAGCGCCTCAAGCTCAGTTCCCCGTCCGGACCGAAGGAAACGCCTCGGAGCCGCTCAACCTGTCCAGTCGAGAGAGAGCGAGGAGTCCACTTCACACAGCCAGCGGCCGAATCCCAGGTATCTCCACGCGCATCGCCAGTGCAGATTTTTCTTTAAAAGCCATCAGAATGTGCACATTTTATATATATATATATATATATATATATATATATCACCGCATCTCCTCCTTTCTTTCTTACATCTTGGGCCAGAGTGCAGACTGCTGTGGGATTATGTGTATCAGCTGCTGTGTGATGATCGGTACCAAGACTACATCCGGTGGGAGAACCAGGACAGCCTGGTGTTCAAGGTGGTGGACCCGAACGGGCTGGCACGCTTGTGGGGAAATCACAAGGTTAGATTCTGTGTTTGTATGTTTCACCTGAAATAAAGTCAAAAGCCAATAGACATGAGAGCTTGGATTGTCATAAAGAACATTGTTTGTTTGTTTTTTTTCCCCCTTACAGAACAGAGACAATATGACTTATGAGAAAATGTCACGTGCTTTGCGACACTACTACAAGCTCAACATCATCAAAAAAGAGCGAGGGCAGAAACTCCTGTTCAGGTCTCGGCCTCTTTTTAGGGTTTTGTCCTTCCCTTTCTGCCGTCTCTCCACATCAGCGCGCAAGTCCCAACACGTTTGGTCTCCTCTCCTGCTCCGTCCAGGTTCCTGAAGCTCCCCCACGACACCAGGAAGCAGCAGCAGCAGGTTGATCCCGCCGCGTCCCCTGAGCACCTTCCGGAGAAGGGCCTTCCAGACGGCAGTCCGGTGCGGGAGTACGTCGAGAGGCACTTTGAGGTTTCCCCCGATCGCGTTTCACCGCAGCCTCCTCCACATGACACACCAGTGAGATAAGAATGAATAAGACAAATCACAGAGACAACACTGGTGTATTTATCTTGTGAGTTTTAGCTTCAATGCACTATCTAAAAGCAGGTTGACCACATAGCACTCGAGTATTAAACGTGTAGTATTAAGATTCCTTTCTATTTTGCTGTGAATTAATGCATGTATAACTGATCTGGACTAACACTAACATTAAGGGATGCATACAACTGTGAAGTAATCAATCATACCAATACTCAACCATATAAATAATCACCAGAGTTTTTACTTGCTAGACTTGGCTCATCATAATCACTCTACAGGCAGTGGAAATAATACAGAGAAGCATTGAAATGACAGCAGAATCATTCGTGTGTCAGAGAGGATTACAACTGTGTTCACACAAAACCTTCTTTTGTTGCAGCTTGAATCAAGGCCAGTCATTATACTTGTAGATTGTGTCAGCCTATGGCGTTTGTATTTTTTGTGAAATGTTTTTTTGTTTCTGCTTTGTAAAATAAAAGTTTTAATATAGAAGCTGGATTCATCCACGTGCTTTTATTTATGTATTAATTTATATCGTAAACACATGCTATGGACGCATTGATGGTTGGATGGACGGTAAAAGAAGTGTCAAGGCTTTGCCTGCAGAGGGCGCCACAGCAGCAGGACGTCATTGATTATCTCATTTAGTTCTTACAAAATCACAGGAACTTCATCATGTTTCCCAACAATGTAGCCAGAGGAGGGTCAGAGTTACCAAACAGTTTTTGACACACATTTTCAATCGTTTTTTTTTTCTTTCTTTCTTTAGAAATAAAAAGGTCAACCACTCCCCAGTGGAATACACCCTGTTGATTGTTTTCTTGATTTTAAAAGCAGCTTTTGTGCATCCAAGAAAAACTGTTTTTGATTACGTGCTGATTTGTGACAGACAGAAGAACGTTCAGTGCTTCAGTCTTACTCCACATGAGGAAACAGACAAAAAGCCATTGACGGTGTTACGAGCTGAGCGCCATCACATGGGCATGACAAATAAGGTATATCTAAATGGCATGAAGCCTGTTTAAAAGACTGATCATGAAACACTCGCCCAGTTTCCACCGTGTCTTTCATTTGACTGGGATTGCCAAGCAGCTGATAGTTTTCAGCGTTTAGGGTTAACAAAACTATCATCCGGGATCGCCGAAGAACTTTGGATCATGGCTCCCAGTTCTGTTTACTCTGAAGTTCCTCAGTCCATCTCCTTCTCCGGATCTGGATTTCTGGCCACCTACCAGTTAGGAGTGGCCCAGTGCTTCCTCACATCTGCCCCATGGATGCTTCGCACGGCCCCCTGCGTCCTCGGAGCGTCCGCCGGATCTCTGGTTGCAGCCGCCGTGGTCTGTGAAATCAACCCGAGTGAGTGGCTTTCTGGTTCGTCCTTCCATGTTTGTTTCCGATGCCTCTCGTGTCTAATCCCAGTTCTGCTGTTTTAATCCAGTCGTCATTCGGGATGAGATGATTGGTTTTGCCAAACAGCTGAAGACGCTCACGCTCGGGCCACTGAACCCCTCCATCAATGTCTTCCACTGGTTGGAGCATGTTTTACACAAATATCTCCCTCCGGACGCTCACCAAATGTCCAGCGGCCGCCTCGCTGTGGCTGTGACGCGTTTGTCCGACGGGCAGCAGATCGTCCTTTCTGAATATCACTCCAAAGAAGACGTCGTGCAGGTGAGACCGTGCCTTCAATTCTGCAACTTCAACTCTTTTTTTTTTTTCAAACCTCTTTCAAGCAAACTAATGCAACTATTTTGTCCCCAGGCTCTCCTGTGCAGCTGCTTCGTGCCGGGATACTGCGGCTTCCACCCCCCCACCTTTCAGGGAGTTGTACGTGTCTGACTGAGGTGAACTTGTTGCATGTTGTTCCGTCTGCATCCTGACATACGCGACTTCCACTACAGCACTACATGGATGGTGGCTTCAGCGGCATTCAGCCCATGATGCCTCTGTCCTCCAACCGCACGCTGACGGTGTGTCCGTTCTCCGGGGACATCGACATCTGCCCGGCAGACCCGCCCTGCATGATGGACCTGATGGCCCCCGGGGTCACTCTCAAGGGCAACGTGGCGAACGGCATCAGGGTCCTCAACGCGCTCTACCCCCTCGGTTTAGAGGTCGGGCCTGTTTTACTGAATCCATGAAAGCTGCTGAAGAAGGCCAATCTTCTAATTCTGTCGCTGTGCGTTGTTTCCCTCTACAGCCTCTAGAACAAGCCTTCCACGAAGGCTACAAAGACGCCATTCAGTTCCTCCAGTGTCACGGTGAGCCAACTACAGATCGTTCTTTACAAACATCTGTACTCCCAGGCTGACCTACATTTGGCCTGTATGTCTCCTGGCAGATCTGGCCCCATGTTTGATTCTCCAAGAAAGGTTGGAGGAGATGCAGAGCTACAACCAAACTACCACACTGACGCACGAGGAGGTGCTGAAGCCGAAATCTTTGGATGGACGCGAATCGTCACAGCAGGAAAACACATCTGAGCAGGACCTCAGAGAATATCCATCGGTCAAAGCCACTCCATTGTTCTCTGATATGCTGAACAATGGTATGGCTTTAACACACACAGACACACACAATCACAGCAGCATTTACTCCTTGTTTATTACAGTTCAGTTTGAAAAAAAAACAAAACACTAAGTTTGCTCACATTTGTGTTTCAGCAATGGTGGTTAATGTGGTGTCTTATCTGAGCAAGTTTGGACTCCCGGCGTGGCTCGTGACTTACCTGCTCCTTCCCTTCTTGCTGTTCAACGCCGTACTCCAGAATGGGAACAGGTGAATAACACGCTGAACGCAACACAACAGCACAGCGGCTGAGTTTGTCAAATGAAGATACGAACCCCAAAAAAATTCAATTTGACTCAATAGAGGAAGTAGAGGAGGTGTGTTTGCTCTCAAGAAAAATGTCAGTAGGATTAATAAGGTGAATCAAACCATCAGTTATAAAAACTTCTCAGACTATTGAGTAGATTTAAAGTCCCGTAAAGAAGAAATAATGGCATTTAAGAAAATAACTATGTGTCGGGTGCGTGATTAATCTCTTGTATTATGCCACACGTAAGCACATCAAGTTATCATATAAAATAAATCTTTTGACTTTAGCATAATGATAAATGTCAGTGACGTTAAAACCTGTGCTTTCACATTTTCTTGTACGGAGACATTACATAAGTTGCAATCAGGACTTCATTGCAACCATTCAAACTGAGATCCCTTTTCTTTGAATGACCTTTCTGTTTGCTTCTGCCTCTTCTCACAGTTATCATTCGTCCTATGATGTAACTGTTGCAATACCTTTTGGCTTTTATGTTTTTATCCTTCCTAATCTTTTGGTCATTATTACTTATTTGTGCAAAGTTATTTAATCGCCTTGTTGCTGAAATGTGAAAAAAAAAACATTTTTCACCCTTGACTAATTTGACATGCTTTTTTTTTTGTTTGTTTGTTTGTTTTTTCTCTGTGTCCTTCAGACTGGAGGATCTGTTCAGGCAGATGCCTGAACTCATGCTCTGGACTTGGCTTAATGTGAGACATTGCTCCTTTTTCTTCTTCAGCACGGTTGTTTTCAGCATTAACAAGAACATAAAGGACAGGTATGACAACATCCCTCCACGATCTTTTCTCCAACCTAAGGATCTTTTCACACCAATGTTTATATTCACTCCCATATGATTTGAATCATGTCTTCATTTTAGGTTCATGCTGGTCTTCCTGCTGCTGCAGTGGATTAAAATCCGGAGCCAGTACGACATTGACACTCGTCACCTCACTGCGAGCCTCCTGCCAATCCAGAAGACGTCCAGAGATGACCAATCTACAAAAATCTCAGTCTCGTCATAACAAGAAAGCAGGTTTCCTGTCTATGTTGAGAGCACATCAAGCAGAAATGTAAATGTATTCTTTGTAAAACCTTGAGTGTTTTGAGAGTTCATTTCCTTTTTTTTTTTTTAAATCGCTAAACTGAAAAGAAGTTGCTTCCTGGCGACACACCAGATGCCATTAAAGGCTGATTAATTACTCTTTTACATCTGCAGGGGTCACGCAAGTTGTGAGATGAGCTGCATTGCTCAGTAGATTTGTATCATAATTTAACGTTGCAACAGGATTTATTGTAAATAATCAACAAAGAAATTGCACCATGTTTAGTTATTTAGTTTTTTTTTGTGCGTGTGTGTGTTTTGTTTTGTTTTTACTCTCGCTCATTATATCGCTTCAGTAGCATGGGCATGTTCACTGATTCCCAGTTGCAGTGTCATTGTGTCAGTTGACATTTTACTAACTGATGTTGAACATGAGAAATTAACTGTACAAATCCAAAACAGAGATATTAACAGATAAAACTAGACTCATGATACCATAATCACGGGTTGATATCAAGTTGCTCTCATGTAAAATGTCACGTGAAAATGGATTTTCAAACGGTGTCTGATCGTTTTGATGCCAAAATCAGACATTTTTTGCTTTTTTATCTGGTGATTCAACACTTTATTACTGATGTGTGCTGCCCATTCATGATGTGCTGCACAACGACATGATTGTTAATCCCTCCCAATCCTCCTGCATAATACCTAATGACTGAAGTAATGAACTCTGCTTCACCTCCACGAGCACAAATCAAGTGCTGCGTGGTGATGTGCGCCCGCGGAACGCTCTTACTGCTGCTGGACGTGTGAATGTCATTTTAATTATCTGGTATCCGTCCAGCTTCATTCATTCAGGGTTTTTAAATCAGAATGTGCGTTTTGATTCATGGTAAGTTAATACTCCGAACCGCTGTGAATTCCTAGTAAGCCTCAGTGGTCTTTTGGCACGTCGTCGTTTCCTCTTCAGGGGCGATTCCATTGAGTTCTGGGAATTCAGATGAATCAATGAACATTAGAAGTCGCTGAAGGCGTTTTTGTTGTTTATTGGAGTTGATTCAGTTCTGCCATTTTGTAACATATTAACATGCTTCTGGTATTATGATTATGACTGCAGATGAATAAACTATTATGCTCTTACTTATCTTGGCTGACGCATGTTGATTTGTCCATTGTGATCCTGCTGAGGGTTTTTTAGCCTCCAGGCATCTGGCACACTTAAAACCGTAAAGAGATGTCCTCTAATGTTTCACTTGTCATCTAATAAATGCCCTTTTATTAATTTATCTTCCAGTGGAAAATAAAGAGAATTTGTTGTGTCTCAGTCTCTGTTTAGTAGCAGAGCCAGATAAATCTTAGAGGGAGCTGGGATGAAATATGTGATTTCAAAGTGGTACATTAATATAAGAACATAAAAATGTATCTTGGTGGAAAAGTGTCCATATAATAATGTACCAGCATTAGATATCTTCAAATGACTTTAGATTCAGGTAATATAGTAGGCATAATAAGTTTTGATTGGAAAACCTTTTTATTTCCCACCTATTTGGGATCCAAAATACCTGCGTGTATATCAGCAAGTCCTGTCTGTAAGTCCTGAGTATTTGAGTCTCAAGTCTTGGGTCAGACTCTTTAAATCCAGACTCTTTGAATTCTGAGTCTGAGTTCTGGGTCTGTGAGTCACGAGTTCCTGAATCCTGAGTCTTTGAATCCTGAGTCTGTGAGTCCCAAATCTGAGCCCGGAGTCTGTAAGTGATTAATCTGTGAGTTTGGAGTCCTGAGTCTTGAGTCCAGAGAATGTGAATCCTGAGTGTGTGAATCCTCGAGACACCAGTGGACACTGGATGAGGAGGCTGGAAAGTTTAAGGGCCTCTGCTGACACTGGAGGGCCACTTCAGTGCAGAAAAGTGATGAATAATGTCTCAAAATGTGTCTAATCATAATTAATGTATACAATTACAAAACTCTTTATGCTCATATTTCCTTCGTATCTGTTGAAGTAATTAGGATGTATTGGCATTTATTGTGGACTGCTATTGCAAATCATAAAATCATTTTAGTTTTGCAATATAATCATGATTATAAATGCTCCTCGTGTTATTGGTTTCAACTAGTAATGGGTAAACCTAGTTCTGGAATAAGAAGCCTCTTGTTAAAAATGTTGTTTGGTAATAATCCCAGAAGTTGAAGAATTTATCACAAGACCGGAGCAGAGTCACTCTGGTCTGACCTGGAATTTATCAAACACCGATAACATCAGCATAATTAATGCTTCGGATAAATACGGTTTTGAGAATGGGCAAACCCAAATTGAGTGTTTCTTTGAAATGAGGAAGCTTGTCAGGTACACACACACATACACACACATACACAGTACAATGAAGAATTGCTGATCTTTATAACCGTCTCAGCTATTTTGTCAATTGGAAGCTGTATCACATGTTTTAGCCACGCTTATTTTTGGCAGTTTAGCCCCATTACCTGTTTGTAGTTTCCTTATTTTATTTGGAACATTTTCAGAAACCACCATGAGACAGTAAATGACTCTCACTCAATAGCAACTCTCTTTTTCGTTCTAACAATTGTCCTTCTTCGGATTAGTCCTGAGACGAAAACTCAGCATGAACATTTCTAATGAAAACTAAGAAAATACATTTCATTTTTAGTTGTTATCTGAAGCTGTGTGGTTTTTCCCTCAAACATGACTTCCATCTTTCTCACTTCCGTCCGAACGGTGACATGTGTTGGTGGAGCGCTGGAACAAACAAACGGGCCTGTACCTGCAGAGAGGGAGATCCTCTTATATAATGGGTGTGGATGGATCATAGGGATAACACACACATCTGCTGCTGTTCTACATCAGCCACTGATCCAGCCAGTCAGCTGCCAACCAGCTGGCTTTGTAAAGACGGAGCAGAGTCCATGTCTGTGGGAGGAAAACACGGAGGACTTCCTCCACCCTGGACAGGCTCAAATAAATCTGCTAATCAGAAATAACACATGGTTGTCACTATAAGAAGAAACCGAAGGAACGGATTGACCAGGTGGAGTTTATAAACTGCTTCTCTGGTGTCATTAACTAAAAGTTGCCAGCTTTGGGTATTTGTAATGGCACATGGGCAGATGCACATGTCTACTGTTTTTGGTGTCTCTGTTTTCCATACTGATAAACGGTCAGGCTTACTGTGTCTGAAAGGCAGCGGCCAGAAACCTGGGAGGTTTTCTGCTTCTATACTGATAGAATATTCTCACGAAAAAAAGTTAAAAATCCCAACCACATTTAATCAAGGAGCCATGAAGTTAATGTAAATTCTCCAACTGAACATCCTTCCAATGGACACAATGGACGAAGAAGGAATGAATCTCAAGGAATTCAAGGGACAAAGACAAAAGTGTAGAAATGAGGAAACTACTCAATGAACAAATCAATGAAACACCAACTGAACATACAACTGGACAAATGGAAATATTAGAGATATTAGAGAAAGGCAAAGCGACTGAGAAAACGAACAAACGCACAAGGCAAGGGAACGAACTAAAGAAGCAATGAGTGAACAAATGAAGGGAAGACTGGTCCGAACAACGAACCAACTGATCGACAAATCAATCAAATGAAAAAATGAAAAAATAAACAAACTAAAACACTGAACTTTTCTGTCTGACTGGAAATTAGTTCAACAACACCGAGACGGGAATCTAAGCAGCAAGACAGACGGTCGATTGTTTTGACAGTGTGTGTGTGTGTGTGTGTGTGTATAAACCCCTGTAGATAAAAGCTCTGTATGAACACACAGATTAAAGAAACATAAATCAGTGGAAAAAAAGAAATGTATCTATAATCTGTCATATAGGACACGATACTGGGGCATTTGCAATAAGTAGGTCTTAAACTTCCAAATAATGAGATTTAGAGTTCTCTGAGATTTAGAGTTACTCTGGTAACAGCTTCTTACTAATGTTTCCGTCTAAATACGTAAGACTCGATCGACCTTTATTTCCTCTCTGAGTGCAGTGTGTCAGTCTATCTGACCTTACTGTGTTCCCTCAGGTTGTCAGATCAATGTCACTTGGGCTTAAAGCTTCTGCTAAATGGCCGCAGGATAACATAAATATTTGCTCCAAAACATTTTTAGCAATTGATAAATGACGCCGATTCGGAAATCACTTTTTTTTTTTTAACCCCATGAAAATGTGGTTCTTTCGAGATACTTGCTCACATTTTAGGGTACCTGAGTACAATTAGGATTGTGTCAAAGCATCGGATACATTTTATTTTCCTATCATGTAGCTACTGAATAAAACGTGGAACATTTTTGAAATTGCAACAGAGAAACTGATTTAAATTGCTCTTAGCATGTTGTTCAGATAACACAGGAAAATCTACACCATCCTGAAGTAGCTGGCAAATTCCTTTAAAAATCTGGATTATGACAACATAACAATTGTGATTTGCTTAAATATAAAGTATGCCACTGTCTGATTTCTGGAAATGTTGCAGCTCCTTTGTCCTGGTCAAGGTGTATTAGGTGTACTTTGTACTACACCAGTTATATGACAGAAAAAAAAGAGAGAGAGAGCGATAGAGAGAGATGAACCAGACAGAAGAAAGTCAGCAGCTGCTTCAAAGGTCACCATTTGTGTTGGCTCGGTCTCTCAGTCAATGCTACTCACTTAGATAAGAACAGATCCTCAGCTTCTTGTTATGTAACACACAAAAGTGAGACGATCACTATATATGCAACAATTAACAGCAATATAACGGCCTGAAAAACCCTGCACGGCTGCCATTCTGCGTCAAGCTTGTTCAAAAAGTCATGCCAGTTAGTTGTATAAAATCCTTTAACTGTGCATGGCGCATGTGAAGTCCACTGGTTGTGTGTCCTGAAGACAGACGTGTAATCTGAGGGATCATTTAGATTAGTTTGGTTGACTCAATCAGCAGACAGACAGATGTTTGTTGTCAGGTTTCACTGTGTGTGTGTGTGTGTGTGTGTGTGTGTGTGTGTGTGTGTGTGTGTGTGTGTGTGTGTGTGTGTGTGTGTGTGTGTGTGTGTGTGTGTGTGTGTGTGTCCATATGACATTGTGATTATGCTCAGTGATAACCAGTGACAGATTGACAGGTTTCTTTTCGGGGGAGTTTCTAATCTTTTCCTGTGTTTTATCTAAATCTCTAAATTTGGATCCCATTTGAATAGATTGAGCAAAAGACATGGCGCATCAGCACCAAGAAATGTCTGCTCCTCGTAAAACAGGCATTTGTCCTAAACTCTTGATTGAACATTTTCTACCTTCATCTAATCCTCATTTTTAGGGCTCCCATTTTGCGCCGACGGCCCCGCCGACCGCCACCAACGTTCGCGGCAACATTCATACGATCGTCATCAGCATCATGACCTTGTGATTCTCAGCACAGCGAGTCCAAACATTCGTTTACCTGCCGGGTTTTTTATGGAAAATAATGGTAACCCTGTTATGAAAACACTAACAGAGCCACGCATGTCACATTTCTGGAGGAGGCGATGAAGCCTCCGTCTATTATGGACTTCTGTTTGACTTATGAATGACTTTTTCATGGATCTCATGACTCGGTGTAATGAAGCGCAGTTTTGTTCTGAATTGGTCTCAGGGTGGAAATGGTTTAACCACCGCTGCTCTTATCTTCTCATGACTGTTGGCTGTAAGGTAGCAAACTGTTCCACAGCACAGTAACAACAATTGTTTTCCTGCTTGTTTTGAGGTTTGTTTTTTGTTTTTTAGGGACAAATGTACCCATCACAGCCGGAGATGATCCAATGATTTGGTACGTTGTTTTTTTTGGTTTGGTTTTTTTTGAGGGATGTGGAAACTGCTTTATTTTATGCATGCATATTCTTGTCCAAGACCCAAATTCAACAGTATCACAAGACATCCTTTTTAATGGATTTGTAGTTAAATAGTTGTAATCAGATCACTGCAGTTCTTTAAAAGAGCTACACAAGCAAACACAATTCCCCTACACTTGAAGTGTTTCCATGAGTTATTATCTAAGCGTTTGAATCGCTTATTCATGCAACTTCACGCTTTGCAGTGAACTGTGAAAGTAATTTCAGCGTGAATAACAACTGTACTGTAAATAACTGTATACAACTTATTGTCATGACAACATGCACTTTACTGTTTATTTACTGAATTTAACATACATTCTTGTTAGATTAAAGAAGAACAAGAGCAAAACCAAAATATTCCAACAATTAAAAAACAAAAATAGAGTGATTTGAACCTACACAGAAACAATAACTGCAAAAAGTAGAATTCTGTTTTTTTTACAATGCAAATATGATTGTATCTGGGTCTTTCTTATCTTACTTATAAACATATCAAATTAAACATGATTTAGGAACATTTTGCAGTTTGGGGGAAATTTCAATCAATTCTGCACCAGACGGTTTCATTAAAATGTACTTTATGTTGAGCTTGTAGTCATTTTCAGTAATTGTTTGGTTTTCATCATGTAAACTCTGCGCCATAACAAAGACAAACTTTTAAGTTTTATTTAAAGGATATTTAGATTAGTGGGACTATATTACTGGTCCGGCCCACTCAAGATGAAATTGGACCCCTGAACAAAAATACGTTTGGCACCCCTGGTTGACTGTATCTCTATGGCGGGTGGGCTGTTCTCACCAGACAGAGTTAATTATACATGACCACTTATACACACACACACACGCACAACAACACACACACACACACACGGAGGGAGACTCCTGCGTCGTCTCGTTCGCTCTCCAGATCTCACACTCAGTCGTGGAACTTTCCATCAAAGCATCTCATTAATGAGGACGCTCTCATGCATCTTTAAGCACTTGACAGGGATCTTCCATCGGGCCGTTTCAGTCCACTGATCACACAAAACTCATACGGTAAAGTAGTTCATTTCCATTTTAATGATATTGTGTCTTGATTGAATTTAAAAAATAAATAAAAAAAAGTCATGCAAGACAAACCTTATTCTGGTTTCAAAAAAGAAGCTGTGTTTATATGAGATAAACTGTGTGAAAGTTCAATATATTTTGGTCTGTATGTGCCAGTCGATGTGTGTGTGTGTGTGTGTGTGCCTTTGGAAGAACATTCAGTCTAAGCTCAGATTAACTTCACATACGGTGTGTTAAAGATGACACTCATTCTGTCACTTGCAGGAATGCTCAGGTGAAAAAAAAACAACCTTCTGGACAGACACACAAATAGTTTGTACCTACATCGGTGTGAAGCTTTGCCTTTAAATACAAATGTGTATGTGTATTTTTGTCAATGTGTGTGAGGTGTGTGCGTGTGCAATGCACAGGAGAGTATTCATATAGATCATATTGATATGAAGTGACAGAAAAATCTTACGTTACTTCATTCATTTGCATCTGACATTTCTTCCTTCCTCTGGAAAATACATCTACTAATCAAGCTTGTTCATAATTTAACTGACCCTATAAAAGTGACGAACAACCCACATGTAACATCCCATCTGTTAATCTATATGATGTGGGAATGAATAATAACAACGGTAAATTAAGTTACACATTAATAAGACTTGAATGTTCTGCAACACACAATATAGTTTTTCTTTATTTCTTTATGGGACCAATCAAAGTGTAAAAATCAAAATGAGATCTGATGAAATGTGGTTATCGACTAAAACTGTTTTAATTTGTTTTTAATTTGTATTGTTGACACATTTGAATATATTTCCTTTTATACTCTAAAAAAAATGGCAAAATAGAAAAAGGAATCTGGAAATGTCTTCTGGAAGTATCTATTACTGAGTAACTGGGTAATCCCCCGGGATTACATTTCCAAATACAAATTTGATGAGGTGTCTAATGACTGTAATCGAATGCGATTTTAGAGATTTACCAAACGAAACAAAACTGTTTCTCTTTTGTCTTATTCATTGTCTGAGAGATAAACGTGGTATTTTGGACGGCCTTTAGCAATTTGCATTAGATTCCATGTAAATGAGTGAGCTCAACTGCGTTTCCTAGTCAAAACACAGCTGCTAGAAAACTTGGCAAACCTGGATTATCTTCATATTGAAATATGTCATCTCTCAACAAGGGCCCTCTCTTTGTTGAAGTATGATGGAAAAATGGATTTAACTGTTACCAAAAGAATTAAAGCCTCAGAATAATGGTGCACTGTCTCTGGTTGCACGCTCAGAGAGAAAGTGTCGACCTCGCTGCATCAGTGTTAATTGACAACCAGGAAAACAGTGTTTCGTGGAGATAAAAGATTGCACAGTCTGCAGAAGTTTAAAGTGACAGGTGGTCAAATCTCCAATCTCTGATCGGTCAAAACTGATGTGAACCTTCCTGTCGGTCGTTTGCATGTTATTCGTCTTCCCTGTACGGGGTTATTCTCAGGTACACCTGGGTAATACCACAAACCTTTCTATAAATGGTCCAAAACCATTGGAGGTTTTCCATTGAAGACTCTCAGAACAAGAAAAAAAGCACAAGATCTAATAGTCAAAGCACCCTTTCACACCTTCATCAATTAAACGTGTGTTTCATGGTTCGGTATACAGACGTGTGTCTCAGTAGTAGTGTGTGTGTGTGTGTGTGTGTGTGTGTACATACAGATATATGACGCGAGGATCCATTTCACTTGTAACCTATTTCCATGCCTGCTTGTAAGGGATCCATGTGGCCGACAGTCCGTTATCACTGAGCAGATATCATGTGAGCTCCTAACTCCCGTCTCCTCCGAGCCGTCGTCCTCCCTCCTTTCTCTCTTTACCTTCACAGCTCCGTTTTCACTCACTGTCCCTGAATGTTCCTCTTTTCTCATGGTCAAAAACCCGGGGTCGCTAACCCACCTCTTTAAGGGCTCCTGCTCAGAGCTTATCATGATAATTCTACCAAAACAAGCAGTGAGAACTCCTCTGTCGCTCCCACCACACAGTGTGCGTTATTGTTCCCAACCCTGCATATTAACACAACAGTCGCGATGTGACACAGAATGATACCAAGCTCTAAAGTTGCCTGTGAAACATTTTCATCTGCATTGCTAATTTGACTTTTCCTGTGAAAAAGAAGCGCTCGTCATACATTTCATTGCCACCAAACTCCCTGTAATATTTTCATTGCCTGTGTTTTTTATTTTCTCTCTTTGACCAGGAAAACAAGATATTTGTCAATTTGTCCTTTATATGTGTCATTATGGGTTTCATGAGTCACACGGCATCTTTTAAATTTTATAAAACAAGAGAAAAATGCTTGCGAGAGCTATAATGGTTTCTGATTTATTATTAGCTGTATCCCGTAGAAACAGTATAGATGTGCAGCCGTGAAAGTTCAGATCTCATGTTGTAATGCATCTATTTTCCCACAGCTACTGCACTTATTAGCTAAGCGGAATGATTTCATTTGGGATTCTGAGCTGACGATTTCTAATGTGGACAGTGTGCATGCATTAAGCCGACTGTAGTCTTCCTCAGTGTGAGACGAGGTGTCGGGGCGAGTCCAGAGTGAAGAGTGTCAGGTGAAACTAACAAGCGTTAACAGACCGATCCATGTCAACCAGAGATGGGCATCCTCCCCATGTCTGAAGGACGTCCAACGATACGGACTTCCTTTATGTGTCCTCAATCTTTGAGTGTTTGAGTTCATGCATGTGTGTGTGTGTGTGTGTGTGTGTGTGTGTGTGTGTGTGCAGTCTTTCTCACATGTACATGCCATACACAAACACGGGCTACTTCGTATAAAACACAAGAAAGACACAAATCAAAATCTCAGAATGTATTGCATATACATCACAGTACATTAAATACTGAAATGTTACCATACATACAATTACAGTGAGATGGTCTTGTTGGTGTAATGAACTCTGGCCGGCTGTCGCCGTGACGATCCCGGGAGTTTCGGGGGTACAGCTTCCCTTTGAACCTGTGCAGTTGAACAGTGACTTTACAGACAGCTATATTAAATAATAAAAAATAAAAAAACAACAACAAAAAAACCTCCATCATGTTTAAGGATTACAACCATTGCCATCCTACAGCTGATTGTTGAACACCCAGAAAACATCCATGAATTGAGGCGGAAAAATGTGTGAATCCTTTGACATGATTCATTTTTGTGCAAATGTTGATTGTCTACGGTCGCCACAGCGAATCTTTGAAAACTGCCTGGTAAATTATTACGTTTTCCAACGAAAGTTGGCCAAGATGATTATGTGGGTGTATTTATTGGTTTGTATGTATTTATTTGACCAGGTTTTCCACAAAACTACTCAGCAGAATTCCATGTCATTTTCAGGGATGATTTATCATCATCCAAGTACCAATCGATTAGATTTTGGGATGTTCGCGGCTCATCGTTTTTGAATAAATTCGCCCAAAGAAACTGCGAAACTGCAAAAAAATGTCCCATTCATCTCATCACACTGAAGTTCCTTTGAAACGTTTTAGCTGTAAAAACCCCAATACATCATAACCTGGTGGCTAAGCCGCTAGTCTAGTTAAAGTTCTTCTAGTTTTAATTATGCATTGCACAGAATAAAGAAAGTTAACTTTGAGTTAGAAAAACCATCCAAATATTTAGCGCTCAGTTTACAAAAACAAAACAAAACAAAAAACACCTGCGGCTCTGAATCATGTTTCACATTGCAGCCTCATTTAGTCTAAAGACTTTTGATTAAGATCATGAGCCCCACAATCTGCAATTGGAGATAATCGCTCAAGCGTGAAGTCACATCCTCATGCAGTGTTGTTATTAGTCAACTGGTTAAAACAATGACGTGTTAAAGGGTCCACACATTCTTTCCTTCCTTCCCTTATTAAAATCGTGGGCCCAGATTAACAAGTTTCTTAAAAAAGAAGTGAGATAACATACAACCTTACAGTTTTATAGTTTTTCCTGGGTCATGCAACATTATGGCCTTATTTCCCTTTGCACCGTAACATTTCCCTTTAAACCTGAATTCAAGCAAAACTCTTTGGCTTCTTCCTTTTAGTTTGAATATTCGCAGTGCTTTCCATAAGGAAGATCTACATCCACAGTCATAAAACATTTTCATCATGAATTGACAGGTATATCAGTCAGCTGATTGGATCAATGACATAAATCTCTTGTACTTTGATGAACTGTAATTTGGGTCCAAACGAAACGTATATCCCAAATGAAATATATATCAATAAATAATGAGTATAATCACAAACGAGTGCAAGGACACAGACAGAATAGTTTCTTAACAAGCTTATGTGTTGTCAAACAAATCGAGATGAGAAATACTGAGTCATAAACGGAAATATTAGTGAGATTACATATATATGGCAAATTCAACAGTATTCCAATAATACATAGATCAAGGCACTCCGTTATAATACGTTATGTAGAAACACTTAGACTCTTTGCAGTGGAGACTTTTTTTTTTTTTAAACTCTTGCGACTAATGAAAGAAACTGAATAAATACATAAAATTCACAATACATTCTAAAATAAATAGATGCAACAAGGTTGCGACTCTACACACAACTCTTTCAGGAAATGTAAGGTTTATGGGTTTTTTTTTGAAAGCATGGTCTTATTTCCAAAATACTGACCATCATAGCATTTTATCATCAGCATCAAACGCGAAATGTTTATTTCAAGCAAAATAAATGGTAAATTATTTTCCTTATGATTTTTACACTGTGAGATAAATAACAGGAAGCTGGTAGAATATAAAGCATATGTTTGTTGTAGTTTTCATATTACTAGTTGTAAGTTTTATGAATACGCTTTACTGCCATGAGATGAAACTGCTGCCTTCAGGTTCATAAAAGACACTTATCCCTGTTCATAAAATGAATGATGACCAACATAATGGAAATAAGACCAAATGAACACAGTATAAAGTCTGTTAATGTAGTCCTGTTGTATATAGTGATGAAATATGAAAAAGAATTATTATTGTTTTATATGAAACTAAGATTTCCAAAATGAAGTAAATTAAACCATGAAAAATATATATAGTGAATAATTTCACGCCTGCTCAGGTTTTCAATTTGAAATGAAACACAGAAGAGGTACGTAAGGTATAAAAACATGTTTTTTCATAATGTACAGTGAATAGTAAATCGATCCCACTCAGAGTCTCGGCATTATTCTCATCTCCACACTGTCTCAGTTTGGTTGATAGTTTTTCCTTCTTTTGGGGGGAGTCTCTCCTCTTTGAAAAGTGTGTTTTGCTTTAATTATTTTCCTTTGCTACTGTCAGTCTGCCAGATGCCGTTGGCTTTATTGAGCGAGGAGTTGCTGCCCTCTTTATTATCTGCCTCGGCCTTCATGGCTTGTTCCACAGCATTGGTCAAAGGCAGCTTGTCCTCCGCTTCAGTCTCTCGGTGGTAGAAGTAGTTGAAGTTGGAAACGATGACCGGTACAGGTAAAGCTATGGTCAGCACACCTGCGATGGCACACAGGGTGCCCACCATCTTCCCCCCCACGGTGATGGGACACATGTCCCCGTAGCCCACGGTGGTCATTGTGACCACGGCCCACCAGAAGCCGTCGGGTATGCTGACAAACTGCGTGTTGGGCTCGTCTACCTCGGCGAAGTAGATGGCACTGGAGAAGAGGATGACGCCGATGAAAAGGAAGAAGATGAGCAGACCGAGCTCTCGCATGCTGGCCTTCAAGGTCTGTCCCAGGATCTGCAGGCCCTTGGAGTGACGCGAGAGCTTGAAGATACGAAACACTCTGACCAGGCGAATGATTCGGAGAATGGCTAAAGACATGTTCTGTCCCGAACTCTCTTCTGGCGTCGTGGCCATCTCGGTGACCACCGTCACAAAGTAAGGGATGATGGATATGATGTCGATGATGTTCATGAGGTTGTGGAAAAACTCTTTTTTGCTGGGGCAGACCAAAAATCGGATGCACAGCTCAAAGAAGAACCAGGCAATGCAGGCCGTCTCGATAATAAAGAAAGGATCAGTAAAGGTTGTCGGGTTTCCGCCGGGCGATTCCACCGAGGATAAACCCCTGGACTGGTTGAAAGGTTGAACTACCGTGGTCACCACAGGGTCAGTGTCGTCTCTGAATTCTGGCAATGTCTCCATGCAGAAAATAATAATGGATATGATGATGACAAACACAGACACGAGTGCTACACCTCGGGCTGCGTTGGAGCTCTCTGGGTACTCAAACAGCAGCCAGAATTGCCGATACATGTCGTTGCTCGGCAGAGGGATTTCTACATCTTTTATGAACCCTTCATCTTCTCTGAACTGTTCCAAGGCTTCGCTTCCAAGCTCATAGAACACAATCTCATCCGCAAAGACATCAAGGGGAACATTAGCTGGTCGTCTGATCTTACCCCCCGACTGGTAATAATACAAAATCCCATCGAAGCTCGGTCTGTTCCGGTCAAAGAAGTATTCATTCCTCATCGGATCAAAGTAGTCCATCCTCTTCTGAGGATCCCCAAGAAGAGTGTCAGGAAACTGGTCGAGTGTTTTCAGCTGCGTTTCGAAACGAAGGCCGGCGATGTTGATGATGACTTTCTGGTCTCCGTCGTCCAGCCCCCGCTTATCGATGAAGAGATCCTCACAGCACTCCTTAGTGAGCCGGTGAAAGATCTTCTCGCTCTCCCTCGTGCCCTCGCTGCTCAGCAGCAGCTTGAAGTTTGAGATCATGCTTGCACAGTTCCCGGGTCCCTCTCTGTTCGGAGAGGACAGGAGCGGAGACTGAGGTACTTCCAGCATCTGTGGAACAGGCGAGGACGAAGTGGATTCCCAGATGCAGGAGTGCACCGGGCTGTAATGGGAGAGTCGATGGGCTCGCAGACGGTAGCTGCTGCCTGGACTGTTGAACTCTGGTGGCATGTCCACAGTGAGAGCTGTAGTCTCATCGGCGTAGGCGTCCGCCTCATCCTCGAGACTGCCGCCGAGGCCATCCAGGCTCTCAAAGTCTACCAGGGCCACCTCCATGGCTGAGGAGCAGCCAGTGTAAAGCTTTCGGACACCAGGATAAGAGAATCGCACACAGACCGCAACAGGTGGGAGACTCAGTCACCTGAAGCAGCAGAAGCAGCAGCAGCAGTAGTGTGTGAATGCATCCAATCTTCAGCAGAACTCACATTGACCGGGCAAAGCGAAAGTCCTCATTGCTCTTTTTCCCCCCCTGTAGAGTCTGAGACAAGGAGAAAAACAGATTCAGTGTGAGGATATCATAAATAAGAGCATGTTAAATGGTAACCGTCATCAAGTAACAGTGTTACGTCTGAACGCATATAATCTGTCATCAAACACAGAGGAAAATGCATTCGAGAGCGATCATAACAGACAAAGAAGACAGGTCAGACAGCAAGAGGATGGAAAGAAAAAGAGCGTATCAGTAGTAAAGCATTTGATTTTATTCAACGGATAAATGTTTGCAGTAAAGTCTTGTTTCCAGCAGCCCGTGAATGTGGCACAGATGAGTCATGTAACTGTGAAAAAAAAGGAGAAGAATAGATCTAAAACAACAACAAGAAGGTATTTTGATGCAGTCCAGCTCGGGATTATTTATTATATCTTGCAAATGATCCTTGTGTGTCTCTCAACACCTTCGAAACCGCAGCCAGAAACGGGCAACGTGTTGCACACACACACTTCTTTTGTACGCAGACAATCACAAACACCTGTCCTCGGATACGAGTCTAGCCGGATCCCTTGTCTTGACCCTGAAACAGGTTGTCGGAGGAGAGGACGGTGCAAGGTAACTGGGGCAGCGCATACATTAGTACATAATTTACTGGCTGTGCTGTGATAGCGGTGGCCTACCTTCTTCCAGACACCCGGGCTCACATTTAAACTACACTGATCCACATTTCTATTTGTCAATAAGAAAGCAGAATATTTCTAAATCTATGTCCTTGATTTAAAAAAAAAAAAAAAAAAAAAACCCCACCTGAGCCATTGGGACTTTCTATCAGGTGTGTTCACACCTATTCATCTAAATGTGGACTTCTGTGTGATCCCATATGTGTGTGTGTGAGTGTCTGACCGGGTGCTGACGGCTGCAGATGTTTAATTAAAGACTCCAGAGATGAGTCACCACCTAAAACCAGAGCCAGTGATACCAATCCCATCGGGAGAGAGAGAGAGAGAGAGAAAGAGAGAGAGAGTGAGAGAAAGAGCGCAAGCGAGACAAGACCAAATGTGAACAAGGAGGATGACATGAAAATTGTTAGGAAGACGGATGTGGGTGGAAGCGCTGGGTGGGATGAGGACGGCGAGGCAAGAGTGAAGTGACAATGAGACAGAATGGGTGTTGATGGGTGGGCGGATGGATAGACGGGTTGATGGGAGAGGACCTCTGGCAGGGAATCAAGAGTGATTTATCAAGAGAAAAAGGGTTTGACAAGGATGAGCTGGGGGGAAAAAAAGGGAGCAAAAACTGTGAGAAAAATTCAGAGACAGTTTATAAGCGCAAGTGTAAAAGAGAATCGGCTTTAACACGCATGCAAAACCACACAAGAAACAAAACAACCACAACAAAAGAGCAATTCAATCAAAACCTCTTGTCCTCTGCTCTTTTAAGGTTATCAGCTCCCATAATATGCAGAGTGGATTTCATAAACTCGAATAAGACAAAAAGTTTGACTGCATTGGAAGTGACGGCCAGATTTCCGATGAAAATAAATTGAAAATGTGGATTGCAATACCATGTCAACAATTGTTAAATTGATTGTCTACTGGTGATTGGTAGCTATTGTTTGGAGTGAAATCGCAAATCGAGATCAAAGTAATAAAATAAATCATCTCAGTGTGTAGCTGCCATCTATTTTCTACCCAGTCACACAGATGTATTCTTTTTAAAGGCTTCCTGGCTGCAATTTAAAGAAATGCTGTTTTAAATGACAGCTTTGGAAACAAATAAAGGTGCAGAAAATACGTGAAAAGCGGGCTTAGACAACCATTGTGTGGACTGAATGAAAATTGAATCAAAGCATATAAAAGGTGGCCGATGACCTGATATCATCGTTTCATCTTCACCTGTCATGTTTGTGAAACAATTATGTTAAAAGCGGAAAAAACTTACAATGGAAAAACCACAATTTAGCCGCACTGTAAAGATTCTAAAAGAGGCAGGCCGAATAATAAGTTAGCATTAGACACACTTTCTTACCTTCCTCTGATTAAACGCTGTATTTAATAATCTATAAAACAACTCAAGAGAAGATGAAGATATTGAAGCTCCACAGGTGTTTCACCGCCGCTGCTCTCTGCTTCCTTCTCAACGGGGATCAGAGCAACTCATCTACGATGGACGACGTCAGGTAACCTCACGCTGCAGTCGAAACCAGAGCTGTGGCAAAAGCCTCCCGCACACACACACACACACACACACACACACGCTCACACGTGTGTGTGCGTTCGTGTGTGTGTGTGTCTCAGTGATCTCGCTGAGGTATTCAAGGCTTTGCCGACTGGAACGGTGTCATTAGATTATCTGATTTCTTCATGCTCGACTCACTTACTCTTCCAGAAAGACCGTATCCATAACTGAGCTATTTACAGTATTACAATCAATTATTGAGCTCCAACACCTCCGCTAACCTGACGGACAAGACCCAGAGGAGAGGAGGAGGAGGATGAGAGAGGATCCAAAGCTGCTGTCTACTTCCCGTACAGCAGAACTTCTTCATTATCTTTTTATAAAACCCTTTTTCTTTAACCGTGTGCTCTTTCACACGTTAAGATAACATAGCAGTAATTCAGACAAAGTGATTTTCTCATGCGTGCCATTATTAGAGCAGAGAAGCCCCCCCTCCCCCCAGGCACTCAGCAGAAACCACAGAGGTTACAGCTGATCTGAAGTCACACTAAACAAAGCGACCTTCTGGCACAGGTCGCCATAGCTTCCTGTCCTCACGCTGTAAAAATATATTTGCACACACGAAGGCATCCAGGAAGGTCAAAAATCCACTTGTACAATTTCGAGAGTATGTGTGAACAACTACTGTTTAGAGTCATGTCAACGCTGTGTGATCACCATGTCTCCCGTTTCGACTTATTCTATTTTGTTTGTACATTCGCATGTTTTATTGATAATAAACTTTATATTAGGCCGTTTTTTACAAGGCAACGAATACAAGTGTATCCGCAAAATAATCAGTTTACACGTCAGATTCACTGTATCTCTAAAGCTCTTATACCGACTCCCAAGGTGGAAAGATTCTTTCACGGTTGTGACTCCCTCCTGCAGAGCCTGCCGAAGCGCTGTTACTGCACGTGCGCATCCCACCCTCGTGAGAAATAGTCCCTTCTGCTCATGCACGTATAAACAAACATGGCGGCCCCTCTAATGGTGTGACTTGCAGTCCGTATTCTAGTTTTATAGACCGCATCAGCAGTTTAATAGTTGAGAGTCTCGTCTGATGGCATCCGATTCATCATCAGTCTATTAGAATATCGGATTCTCTCGATTTTGTTCTTGATTCTCTCGATTTTATTCACGTTTACAGCATGTTTTTCTCTGCACACACGTGTGTGGTTTCGTTACAAAAACAAGCTTTTTCCAAATGCCACAATATGTCGAAGTCATTATATTACACCAAACAAATAAATAAATAATTTGTTATTGTTAACCAATTCTGCCCAAAATAGTACAAACAAGCTAAAAAACAACAACAACAACAACAACTTGTTTTGCATATTTGGTGCAAATAATGATTGAAGTGACTTGAATATGAGAAAAATTGATATAATTGTAATATTTAATAAATATTATCACTGCATATCGGACTGCATCCAATTTAACATGTTTACATGTTCTTTCTGAGCATAAATGGGGTGTTCTCCAGAGATTCTGCTTTAATCTGATTGTCCAACAAAAATGCATTTAAGGTCATTTGGTGACTCCAAGTTGCCCGTCGGCACGTCGTGACCCGGGGACAGTTAAAGCAAGATGGAGAAATTGTCTGCAAACATGCTAGTTGCAAATAGTTGAGTGTAAGATGTTTGACCAATTGCAATTATTTAAAGTGTTTTTTGGTCCCAACATTTAAATGCAAGGAATCCTTTGCGGTGGTAAAGAACAATCGGGACAAAATGACCTTGGGTGGTGACAGGACAGCATGAAACAGGGGTGTCATATGGGGCCCAGGCCAAACCCGTGCTGCCGCAACTATTCTCGTCATGCTATTAATACCTGGGGATTTATCATGAAGATAACAACTCCTGCTGGATGTGATGCTGTGACACTCACAAACCCAGCCAAGCCCGGCACAGACAGGGAGAGAGAGAAAAAAAATGCATTCATGTGAATATAGAGATGTGCATCAGGAGATACGCTAATGCGAGCAGCCCAGAGCTGCTGTACATTTTAAGCTGCCATTGCTTGTGTGGGTGTTTTTTTTTTCTTTTTTTTTCACATGTGTAAACATGTGTAAACATGATGAACAGATGTTCAAGCGGATCTAACTTAAGTACAAGCTGACCCTTTGCTAGCCGGCTAGTAAGAAATTTGTGTATGGTCAATATTTAAGTTAAAGTGCAAAATACTGTTTATTCAATAAAACCCAATATGATCTGCCTCAAATACACAGACAAGCCAAAACAACCCCATTCATTGCGTTATAATAATAACAGGATGATTTTGCATACCTCAACAATAGCTTGGCTGCAGTTTTGTTTTATCAGGATGAACTATTTTCCAACGCTCAAAGCATCATGTTTCATTGGTTCGGTTTAGCAACTTTATTCTTTATTCACAAAGTCTGGACTGGAGAAAAAACACTTGATTTAATAAAGAAAAAACCAGAAAGGACAATTCAGATTAAATCAATATAAAACTAGTGCTAATTTTATTGTTATTATAGCAAACATTGAAATGCATAATAAAAGGGACCGATGAAGAAAACAGTGGATATTTTAGCAAATTTTGATCCAAACTGCAATAATATTGCTCTTAGAGGATATATACAGTTGGTAATACTTTTTTTTTTTAAAGATATGATAAGTGAATGACCCTCTTGTGCAACCAGCTAGTTTTCATTCTTATATTTATTAGATAATGTGAAGTTATTTTATTCATAAAACAAAAATACAATCAAATTACTTAAATAAGAATACACATTTGCAGATATGTTTATTTTTATTTTAATGTTGATATAGAGGGCTATAATTCAGCCAAGCATATTGAAATAACAATATAACATAATAATGAGGGTGGGTTTTTACAATCAGCTGATTTTTTTTTACTTGATCACATGCAATATTGTTGACGATTACAGAAAGTTTCGATAAAAATGTAAATTGTGTTCACTCTAGTCAATGACAGTGACACAACAAAGCTGGAAAACATTTAAAAAAGAAGTCCCTTTAAACAAATATAAATAAATAAAGTCTCAACAGAACAAAGAAATACCATGAAATTCATCCTCAGTGTCGGAATGAAAGCAATATGTTTGACCTTGCATGTTGGACCCTGTGTTTGATTTTGATGTGGCGGGGTTCTCGCTTAGTGGAGACGGTATTTTTGGATCAGAGTTTTGACCCTATTAAGCAGATTAATGCCGGCTGGGCAGCTCAGTGCTATAAGCCGAGGGATCTCTTCTGTCAGATCAACACAGATACCAGCAAGTCATAACGGATCGGCACACAAAAAGAGCACACACACACAAAATACAGACGTTTAACTTCCTATAAATTATATTTCACACGAATCCATGTGCTAATACTAAAGTTTATAGTAAGGAGCACTCTGGTTTCAGCAACACTCACACAACACAATGGGTGATGTAAAGAAAAGTGGTTAATATATTTTGTTACGTTGAGCTCTTTGGTTAACCTTTTGCTCCTCTCCTACCGTGACGTCAAGTGCGATGCTCCTACAGTAACTAAGACCTACTAGATTTATCTACGGCAAGACCTACCACAAAGCAGGGAAATACAGCTTTAAGTATATATGCAGCTCATTATGATGACCTCGAGGAATAAATATGAACTCCTCAGCACCGTCGAAACAATCTGTAAGACTTCAAAACTCGTTCAAAGTGGAAGTTTCATTAATTTTCTGATCATTTTATATAGACATAAAATATTAAATCAAATATAAATAAATCCAAAAATATTAGGCAACAGGCCACGACGAGAAACATTTAACTTAATTGAATCTGTGAAATGAATAATAAAAAATTCAAGTTAGTGTATTTACATATATGTATATATCTATTGGAACGTGAATGAGTTAAATAATGCCAGCCAATCTTTTTAAATCCATCCACACAACAAAAACACAATTCTTACCATCTTTACTGTTTCATTCATTATTTCAAAACACAAAATACTACAATACCCATAAGCCATCAGCATTTCCGAGCACCACAGATAGAAGGAAGACATGCAAAGAGGCGGGGATGTTGCTGTATTAATGGAAGATAGACAACAAACAATCAAATATACACTCCAGTTTATACATATTGGTCATCAAAAACTGTATGGATGTAAATAAAAGTGAAAAGTGTAAACAAAAGAACAATCAACATGATCAACATAAATAAAGTATACAAACACTTGATAAAAAGCAGATCCGAGTAGAATTTACTTTTTTTTTTTAAGATTCACACTTGTTTAACAGTGGAAGTAATGATGTAATGTCTTGTTCTTAATTAGTTAGTGTTTATTTTCTGGTTGGACCACAGAATAATAACATTTCTTAAAGAGATACCGATCATCCATAACTTTAGGACCGCATGCAGAATAGTGGCTCGGCCTTCATCTGTCCATCACAAAGAGACGAGTTTTCCTGCTTCTCACAGCCAAGACATTCATTATTATTTAACTGACCGCTCGGTGGTCATACTGCTGAGGCTGATCGATCCAGATCACCTTTAAAACGCTTCCAGTTCATTAAACTTGAGAGGAAAGTATGTGTCCTCGGTATTAGGATTACAAATACATTTGATATGCGCTAAATTTTTTATTTTTCAAAGACAAAAATAATTAATAATTGAGTATATTCTTGACGTTTTAAGAAATAATAATGAAAAAAGAACACTGAAGTTCGACTGAAATCTCAACTCCACAATGTCACTTTGTAATGTTACACCGTATGAATGAGTGTTTCCACTGAGTGTGAACTAACAATAGTGATTTCTGTTTCTACTTTTCATTTTGAAGATTTAGTTCATACAAAGGAGTGCAGAGGTTTAATCAATTCTATTCTGCATAAACAATTTGTGAACATTTCCGTCTGTGAAAAAGATGTCAACTGAGAATAGAATAGATTATTTCATAAATAAACAGATTGTTTTTAATCAACCTTGTCCTCTTGTGAGCTTTTCAATCACGTGCGGAAATATGAATTACAAACGTCCAGAATTAGAAAATACCCATTTGGTAATGCACTTCTCGTCACCGGAGCCAAACACTGACTCTCATTAATGGATTTAAAAATAGATTCAAAAAAGGGCCCTAAATGAACTTTACTGTGCGGGAATGATGTATTTACTGTATGGGTGGACCAACTGTGTGTGTGTGTGTGTGTGTGTGTGTGTGTGTGTGTGTGTGTGTGTGTGTGTGTGTGTGTGTGTGTGTGTGTGTGTGTGTGTGTGTGTGTGTGTGTGTGTGTGTGTGTGTGTGTGTGTGTGTGTGTGTGTGTGTGTGTGTGTGTGTGTGTGTAATTAATATAATGAAAATGGATGTGATGTTTTATTGCGGATTTCTCAGGAACGATTTAAAAAAATGTGCTTTCATTTGTGTTTGACAAACATTTAGAAGGTCTATAAAAGGTTATACGACAAGACGAGCAGGGTCACATAGCTATTTGGATGAAGCTCTAAGTGTCTGTTTCTAAAACGTTAAAGTCTGAAATGTTCCCCCATATGAGTGACGGGAACATTGGGGAATTAAAGTTCAGTATCTTGCCATGTTGTCCCTGATTATCTAAGATTAATCCTTAAGAAAGTGTAGATTAAGCATCACCTGAAGCTCAGCCCTGCATACAGCCCCCATGACATATTAATTAAACATCCCATTGACGCTTTGTCAACACATATTTAGATCACTGACAAAGCTTTTGAGAAACTTTTGAACATTACTGCGGTCCTCGTTTGTACTATTTGCTCCATATGTCTGGAGCAGATTGCTTTATGTGGCGTCTCCGCGGGGCATTTGCAAGATGTAAGCCGCTGATGCTGACATGGGTGTGTCTGCAGGCTCAAGGCCAAGTGTCAGTGCACAGCAGCTGGGGCCAAAATCCTCCTCTGGCGGTTTGACAGGGCCCTCACATACACACACACACACACACACATACCCACCAACAACAACAACAACAACCGCGCACGGCCAAAATCACTCCCTAATGAATTTAAAACTTCCTGTCTAAACCCTCCACATAGCTGGAAAAGCAATTACGCGGACTTAACAAGGTACAGTGGCGAGTGCGCTCGCTCACTCACTCAGTCAGACAAGCGGACTGTTTAAAAGGTCAGAGGGGAGTGAATTCATTGTCTACGTGTCAGACACACGCCACGTGAAAAAAATACCCAAATACCTGGAGCAAAGAGTCATGATTTTATCCCAGAAAATAGATACGATCACCAGATTTTTAGCCTTTCAGACGCCGAGAACTTCAAGCTAAGCTTAAATTATTGGCGTTTGATAATTTGTTGTTAAATAAATAGAAATAAATGGAAATAGTCGCATCTGAAACGCTGCTTTTGGGAGCTGCAGATGTGTTTTTATCGTGACTCACATCATCATGACAATACCTCTTGATATCATGCAGTGCTCATAGGTATGCTGATTGGAGCAAAAAAACAAAAACCCAACATGCTTTTGACTGGACATTCATTTGTCCCCCAGAAGCTGACAAAAAGACTGCTGGCGTGCCAACGTGAGTCTGTCACCTTCTGCACATGAAGCCAGTCGGAGGTCAGACCGAGTCAAAATAGTCACACATGTCTGAACTGTGTCTCCCTGATAGAGAGGAGCAACAGTTTGACACCCCATATGTCCCACGTTAACTTTGTTCCTTCTTAAAGGGTAGCTGTCCTTAACTGAATTTTTCCAGATTATTTATCAATGAAAAGAAAAAGATCTTGCAATGATCTTCCAAAGTTTCTAAACATTGCATTTTTCAACTGTTGCACCCAGGAGCACTACAATAATTATTAAAAAAAACAACCAAAAAACCCCCAAACAAACCATGATTTAATATTAACTTAACCCTCAGCCCTCCCACCTCACCTCCTCCACTTCCTGGCATGCTTCCTCCACAGTGGGGATTAAACCTGTCTCATTTACAGAAATATTGCATTATGTGGTTTTTTGGAAGCCCTTTTTGTGCCAGATCCAGACTCAGAAAATATGATGGCCATCTGCTCCCACTCTCTATCACATATCACTAAATCTCAGGTTGAATCCAAACAGATTATGCAGATTTGACGGCTAAATGTTGAATTGGGACCAAAGTGTAAACGATAGCTTTTGCCGGTAGTTGTATCTAGTAAAGTCAATTAAATGGTGGTGGATTTTTAAGGTGAGCTGAATGAGTACTGAATATGATTTTTAAATGCATGTACGGGAGAAATTCCACAATTAGCCATTACTTTGCAGAAAAATAATGTGTGCGTGCACAGCTGCAAAACACTCAATATTCTTCACTGCGTTTATAGAGAACGACTGCAAGAATCGTGCACATTGAGGTTCAAGTGAAAACTGACTAAAGTCACAATACAAGGCCTGTTTCCAAAGAGAGAAGCCATAAGAGTGTGTGGAGATGAACGCTTTCGGGGGGGACAGTAGATGGAACAACACAGGACAAGTTAAACACATTAATATCATAATGCCCATGCATGCAAAGTCTCATCATGCATGAAGGATGCACTTCTGCTGCTTCATCCGATATTTCTTACATTTCGCATGTTCAACTTGAGTGAGTCTTCAAAGTAATCGACAGACAAATCAACAGGTGTGAATTTGAAAAAAAGAAACTCCAGCAAAATGAGCTGGGATTTGTCGCGACTGGATGGATGAAAAGAGAAAACGGCGCCGTGGAGGATCGTCTCCAGAGGGACCTGACCCTGTTGCACGGACTGTCAGAGGAGATTGACGTGACTTACCTTCATCGTTCGGGGCGATTTCTGCGAACTTTGGGGGCTTTGTTGATGAAAGTTTGAGGCTCCGGGCCGCGCCGGAGGCATGGCTGCTCAGTGCGCACCGGAGCCACAGCGCACTGCGCACGGACAGCGGTGGCGCAAACACGCGCCGCACAGGAGGCGTCCGGGCCAATCAGCCAGACGTGGACAGATGTGGCAGTGATATAACAACCTCATGATGGTTACGATTAATTTGGCCAATTCCCTTACCCTTGTCCCTGGTGAAATCCCTGTTTAGTTTTTTTTTTTTTTTTCTTCGTCCTCCAACCAAAGCTGTCACTTTAAGGGAGGGGGGGAGAGAGAGAGAGAGAGAGAGAGAGAGAGAGAGAGAGAGAGAGAGAGAGAGAGAGAGAGAGAGAGAGAGAGAGAGAGAGAGAGAGAGAGAGAGAGAGAGAGAGAGAGAGAGGGAGAGAGAGAGAGGGAGAGAGAGAGAGAGAGAGAGTGTGTGTGTTTTATCCTGACATCTTCTTATCTGTCTGGTCTGTGTGTCTGTCTGCTGCACCATTTATGTCCATTTATGTCCATTTCTGTATTTGATTGTAATCACAAAAATACACTAAACAAGCTAAAAAAAAAAAAAACAACAACAACCCAAAACCCAAATAATAAAAAAACAAATATTTTATCTTATATATCAGAAAAGTACAAGAGATACAGAGAAAGAAGTGTACTGCTTGTTCCTTGTGTGTCCATGCTCGCCACAAAGCGTGACTTATAGAAAGCTTCGACTAATCCACGGGTGACAAACACATTCTCGTCCAGGGGCCACATACAGCCCAACAACCTTCAAATTCAAACTTTCAAAGTTTTGCTTTCTTGTGGCGCACAGTATATGTGATGAGAAATGGCACAAAACAAAGCAATGATTATGGAAAATTACTCCAGTCTCAACATAAAGTCAATTTTAATGACCTCTGGAGTAAAATAGAGTGAAATGTTCAAAATAAAAATAAAAAAAACCCTCCTATAACTGTTGCATTGTGGATATACATATTGGAGCCTTCTTGCAAGCCGTTTCGCCACACTGGGCCCTGGACTAATCCATATCACTTCTTATCACATCACAGCTGAGAGGTCTTATGAAAGACATCAGGTATATCCAGTACTGGAACTGATATTCCATTGTAGTACATGATGTCACTGAAAGTTTCTTCATATTTCTGTTATGATAATCTAAGAGTCTTCTTTTTAAGATTGAGATTAAATGATTGAGTTCTTATTGTATGAAAATAGAACTAAATTTGTGTGAAAAGTCTCTGCAGTCAACAACAAAAAAAAACCCCAACAAATTAAAGATTGAACTATTGAGTTACAGGCACTGGCTATGTAACTGGGTTTGCAGCACATTCGACTCCCCGATAGGATTGATGGATGGATGACATAAGTTATTTATTGTTAGTTTTTTTTTTATTTTATTTTTTAAAAAGCATCTTTCGAGCCACACATGTATTAATTTATTTCCTTTTCTTTCCCGCATGCCTTAACTAGTTGTTTACTCAAACACCCCTCGTGTATTTTATATGAGCCAGATGAGCTGTAATGATAGCCCCTGTGGTTAAATCTGATTGATTCTCTGCATTGCCCGCTGTAACGTCAACCTGCCATCGTGGCTCTTCAAATTGATGTGTCTGACACAGGTTCTGTCTCAGACTGACCCCTGGACCCAGTGAGGCGAGGTGTCCCTCTGCAGGTCAACACCGGAACTGCTCTTAAACGCACATGACGGTTGTGTTTACAAGATAAAGCCTATAGTCATGATTCAAAGCCATTGCCTCAGTGGTGAATCAGAATTACACATGTGATAAGTGTGTTACAGAATAGTTTGCGTGTGTCCCTGTTCATGTTCAGTGTCGTCGCAGGAAACTGCATGACAGGCAACTCTCACTCTTCATTGCTGTTACCAGTTACAAGTTTTTTTTCTTCCTTCATTTACTTTCCTCTGCATTGAACCCATCCTATTAATAGTTAACCTTAACTACAGCTGCCACGGTTCGGCGTCCGCGCCTCTGACCTCTCGGCAAACCACTGCCCACTATCACCAGGACTGTCTCTGCACTGATTTCACATTACAGTCATGAAATATGGGTCCAGGAGAGCAATATAGATACAGGCGTGATGGTGAGAAATAGAGGGAACGCGTTGAAGTTTTCCATGGCTGTTTGGTGAATAATTTAACTCCTTATCAAGCCAATTAAATGACTTGTTAATGCTTTTTTTCCCCTTCCTGTGAGGGAGCGGGTGATTTTTCACATCCAGGGAGAATGATGAGGTTTCAGGCCCCTTCTTCATCCTCCTCTTCCTCCTCCTGACCAGGAGCTGATAAGAAAAGAACAATGAGACAGGTGAAAAGTCTAAAGGGTTTTTTTGTTGTTTTGTTTTGTTTTTCCTGGGCCCGTTCCATTAAATGGGTTGTAATGATAAATACTGACATTTAAAAAAAAAAAAAAAGAAAAGGAGGCGGATATCAGGCAGATGGAAGAAGAACTCTTCACATTGGGGAATAATTACCAAAGCAAAGTAACCATCGACTGCTAATGCTCTCCAATCAGTGTCCATTATGTGATCCACTTCGGATTCAAGCTTGATCAATACAGCGAGATGTATAAAAAAAACAACAACTCTGTGTGTGTGTGTGTGTGTGTGTGTGTGTGTGTGTGTGTGTGTGTGTGTGTGTGTGTGTGTGTGTGTGTGTGTGTGTGTGTGTGTGTGTGTGTGTGTGTGTGAATAAGAAGAGGCGAAGGGGGTTTGTAGAGCTTCTTTTTTTTTTTAGCTTTTTTTTTTTTCTCGAGCCAATGAATTATTCATGCAGGTGGGATATTTTAAGCCCCACCATATAATGTCTGTGAGCAATGAGTGGGTGGAGGAACCGAGGAGAGGAAGTAGATATCATTTGCCTTTTCCCCTCACCCTGGTGATTATTATTGGGCTTTGAAACACACTCGTGCGCAGACTTCCAAACACACACTGAAAACTTGCTGCCTCACACTGAAATGTGAAAGTAGCAAGTAAAGAAGAGTTGATGTCTGTCAACTCAACTCAGGAAAAAATTGTATTAAATTAAAATTAAAAATATCTTCCATTTGTATATGTTTTGTACAGATTTTGCTCTCGAAAGACAAAATGATACGATGAACATGTTACACTATACCTTAAGTAATATGATATGTAAAAATGAACTAGTAGACATATTTAGAGTAAACAGAAAGAAAATTAAACATTGAAGTCGGTATTGAAAGATATTTTAGGTTTTTTGTTTTGATTGATCGTGGTGAGATTTATTGATAATGAATAATAGTGTAACTCCGACTGATTTCAAGCATATCCCACACATTGTAGACTAACATGTATTTAATTTCGTAATTTGATGATGAAATATTGTAAAAACGTCCTGCAGTTTGGCATTATAGGCCAAACATGAAATAAACAAACGAAAACAAAACAACACACACTATGAGCAAGATTGTCGTGACTCTTTCTGGACACAAGAGGGCAGAACGAGAGATTTCAAGTGTATCTACGTGAAGTGAAAATGTTTGACTGTGTATCCATAAAATGGAAATGTAATATTTTTAAATTTAACATTACTTGATTGACAGAAAACCCTGTTTTGCAGTAATTAAGTTCAGGTGTTGCAGGTTGAGCGTTAAACAGTTTCACCTGAGGGAAGTTGTGTGTGTTCTTGTATTGATTCCAAGCTGTTTTACCTCTACAGTCTTAAAACATTTCTCGAGTTGTCATGCTTTTTTCAGTTAAATTAATAGAAAATATTTTTCTGAAAGTTGTTGATAGACTGTTAATATACACATTTTCATGCATAGCCTCAGTGTGGAATTATTCTGTACCATCTGCAGGGTACGCCTTCCTCTCGTCTCTACATTTGACCATATGAACCATTTATATTGCTTTTTTCCCCTTTGCTGTCCAGATAATGTATCCTCTTATGAAGGAAGGTGGCACAAATTATGTAGAAAAATTGCATTAGATTCAATTAATTCCCATGAGAAGCTCTTGTTTCATAATACAAACCATATATCAAACTGGTAGTCAAGTGATAAGCCTTTGCAAGGCAGCCGCAGAAATTAAGATTAAATAAAGAATTCAATGAGCAAATTTGATCCTCATTTCCAGATTTCTCTTTAAACGCATCACTTGAAACACTCCTGCATATTGCTGTGTTAGCAGAGGCAGAGCAGCCTACACAATGTAGGCCAAACCTGTAAATCAATTCAGCTCATTAAACTCATTGACAAGCGAAGCTCCCCAGCGGCATTATTTCCTCCCTCATACATCCACCTTCTCATTTCTGAGAATATAATAATTTCTCTGACTCCTCACCTTTTCTATGACCTTTTTTTTACGGCAATAGATATGGCCAATTTTGTTTTACTTTGTAATCTGTGTACATTTTTAAACCAATGTTGGTGATGTGGTGAATATATTGTGCACGATGTATGTCGTCCTCTGGCGAACTTACTGTGAAGCAGTGAACAGAAACAAAGAAGGTGCATGTGAAGGATTTCTACTGTACGGACAGCAAAGGTGAAAAAGGGCTTCCCCTCCTCCACACACACACACACACACACACACACACACACACACACACACACACACACACACACACACACACACACACACACACACACACACACACACACACACACACACTCACACACACACACACACACACACACGTGTACACTCTATACACAAGCTCCTCCTGCACTATAAAGAAAGTTTGAGTTGACAGGCTATTACGGGCGGTGTGTATTAGGTTATAAATCAACTCGTGCTGCAGTGGGTAAATGTTCCCAGCATGCCGGGCACTCACTGGGCTTATTGAGCACTGCCTCATATGACTTGCACACACAAGTGCACTCATGTAAATGAAAGTGACAGGCAATAGGAGAGCAACTGGGTGGGAGAGCATACTGGTGTTTGATTGTTTTCTTGAGGAGGTCACTAAATTGCATGTAAATTAAACTGACTCGCCAAGGGCAAAGGCAGAAAACAGCCTGTCACACTCATTCTAGGACGGAATGAACCGCCGACGTGATACGACTGGAATAGTGGAGCAGACTTTGGGGGAATTTGTGGAAGGAAAAGTGTGATTTAATACATGGCCGGTCGGTGGAAAGTACCGATCAGTTGACCTGAAAGCTGCTGTCCTTGGCTGACATACCGGAATCCGGTGAGCGGAGACCTCCAGAGGGAGCATTAGACTCATCCTAATATATGTCTGGGAGGAAGAATCAGATCACCCACTGTGCATTACTGTGCCGCTCAGAGCTGCCGGAGGGGAGATGGACCCGGGAGAAAATGTGTGGGAAATGAAATGTGAGAGGGGAAAATAGCTCAGAGAGAGGGGGGGGGGGAGCTGGAGGAGCACTGATGAGAGTAGAGGGGTAATACCCCCACCCCACCCCCCCCTCCAAAAAAAAAAACAAAAAAACAAAAAAAACAATGTGAAGAGAGACAAAGCAGCGAGTGGGGACAGTGTGAGACTCAATGAGAATGAGGCAGAAGAGGTGCTTGTATTGTCATATTTCATGTTGAATCTGAAGTCACATCATTTTACTCTCTCTGTCGCTCTCTCTCTCTCTCTCTCTCTCTCTCTCTCTCTCTCTCTCTCTCTCTCTCTACCTCCCTCACTTCCTTTCTTGCTGGTTTTATAAATAGGCCTCTTTGCTTTCTCGGTAATCCACAGAGAGCAGGGGATTCACTTAAGGGGAAAAGCGGGACACAAAACAATTTAAGAGGTGAAGGTTGATACTACATTCAGATACACCTTCTGAATTGGCATTAAATATTTTATATTAACCCTTTGATCAGGCCAATGACCATATTTTCTAACTTTAAAACTCTTTTTTTTCTCTTCTAAATAACAATGGTGAATTGAGGAAAACAGTAGAATAAAGGAGACATTTTTTTTTCTCGTCTTAAATTGTGTTATAGTTCCAATTATTGAAATTTTCTTGTGGTATTTCTTGTATTTGGCCCATTTGATTGAGCAAAGCAGCTCCAGTTAGTGCACATGCTTGACACATACCCAATAAGACTATTCTTCATATTGTGTGTATCTTTGTGTTAATACATCCTGAGACAGTGATACTTTTTACAGTATTTCTTTCCTCGCTTTGACTTGGCTGGATAGAGAATGTGTATAAATATGTGAAAAACAAAACAAAAACACCGTCACGATTTTGAGGTTGTAATGCAATTTCAGCATCATCATAAGACAGCATGGTTCACATGAGACGAACAACAGTAGCTTGAGGTTATCATAAAGATATTATTGTCATTGATATAACTGAGACTAACATTATCGATAATAGCTTATAATTTACAATAGTCTCAAATAAAGTGTCTTTTCATGGACAATCTTTTCTCCTCAGACAACGTCCATTAGAAGTCCGCAGTACGAAGAGGAATGGCAAGTCGGGTAACAATACACCGTTTGTTTCTTTTCCATACATGGGGTGAGAAAAACAATCATCCTACAGATATCAATACAGTCTGGTGTGAAGAGCAAATTAATTCCATTTGCACATTTGTGATGAAATGTTTCTATGCGGGTATAAATACAATTAATTCTGTTGACCAAGGCCTGCGCGTGTGTTTTCATCAAACCTCAGTTTGCACTTTATCAGGCCGTCATGTGAACAACAATCATATTCAAATAGAAAAATCATAATGAAATAAACAAACAAAACAGAAAGAAAACAACATTGTACAGTGACATACACAAGCAATAGGAACTGCATCACCTTTTTGGGATTCTTAATATTATATATGTTTGTTGTTTTTTTTGTTGTTTGTTTTTGTTTTTTTCTGTCTGTGGAGTTTGTTAAACCGACTATACAAGTTTAGTTTCATAGATGAGTTCAGCGAGCGTACACTGCGACTCCCTGCTACAGAAATCTATACATGGCAGAAGCTCATTTTAAAGCTGAAGCTTTAGGCAATTTAAGACATCATTGAAAGCAGCTGTAACACTTGGATACATTTACATGGCTATGGGTTTGTTAACCCATCGGGTAAAAGTCCGTACAGGTCACCATTCACAGGCAGTGTGTGTGTGTGTGTGTGTGCCATCCTGTGGGTTTCTCCAGGGGTTCAGTGTCCTTGATAAAAGACGTCGGTCCGGGTCAAAGCTTAAAGAGACGTCGGTGTCGCAGTGCACAAGAGCAGTTTAGAGAAACGTGTATACATCAGAGGGGGCGCAAAGGAGGTTGGGGGCAGTGTTTATTCCATTCCTAATACCACTACTCATCCTTTCCCACCATTTCCTCGCCGTAATTACCAGTAACTGGCTGACGGACTTCTCTAATGAGTCAAACGCGAGCTCAGCATCTCACCGGTACGTGTGGAGGATCTACGGGACAGTAAGCAGGCTGTAAACAGTTTGCCGAGTTGGAGCAAACGTGGCGACTGAGGCCGGATTCAAGAGAGAACCGTGTTGTAAAAAATGGCCTTTGAAAGCTGAACACTCATCTTGTGCGTATCTAAAAGCTGTCCACGTATCGCACAATCTCTGTGTCTGTCATGGCTTCTCTCCCCGGCGCACAGCGACACTACGCAGTCAGCGTGATGGACTTATATATCACAGATGGAGGAGAGGTGGTGGGGGGAATCAGACAATACCTTGGCGTATTATGATGCACTTGGCTGAGCAAAAAACTCTGAACCTCTGTGGATCCACGGGTGCTGGCAGGCAGATAGTAGCTTTTGTTGTGCTTTCATTATGAGACACAGCGAACTGGGTTGTAACGGCGGGAGACATGAGACTATAAACTGCTGGGGGGGTTGAAAAACATCCACAGTGTGGATGTGTAAGGTTTAGGAATCCCTGATCTTTGAGTCGGTGTAAAGTTCAAACATTTCGCCTCACCGTTTCCTCCGACCTCCTCTGCTTTCCTCAAACAGCAAACACACCTTCTCCTCACAAACTCACAGCCCTCCCTGCATAAGTACTTCATGTGGATTGCGACACATCTACACACACAGGAATATAATTAGGTCGGTTTTCTTTTTAACTGTGAGCCATACTAATGCATGCTACATTGACTTAGCTTCAAGGACATGCAGCTCTACAAACGCAGAATAGCGTAAAAACAGAGGACGGGGAAATGGACCAATGGAATGACTGCAGAAATCACAAAAATCTAACAGTAATAAACAACAAATAATAAATATATAAAAATTTGAAAAAAAGAAATTTACAACTTGTGCAAACAAAAATACAGAGTGCCAGCTGTTGACTTGTTTGTATGCTTGTTTTATATCGGGGATGCTAAACTTAGTTTGTGGGCCACATATGGATCAAAATCATCTTGAGTTGTCCAGAGAGGTAAAACAGAACCTTAGTTATGAACCTTAAATATTAACTTTAGGTTTTTTTTCTCTGTTGTGGCGCCGGGCACAAGTTTAGAAAAAGTCAATTTTTTGGCTGAATGTTTTGTAGCCTACCAAAAATGAGTACAATCTCAGCATAAAGCCAATTTTTAACTATACTTAAAAAGTCAATGGTTTCATTGCTATTTTTTACAATTTGGACATTTTTGGCCCACGGGCTTTATGTTTGACACTCCTGTTTTATACTCTCGAGGCAGGCAAAGTTCACTAGTTTGGACATATTGCTTGAGGGAGGGAATATTAATGAGAAGTTGGCAGTAGAGGATAAATGAATACAGCAATTTGATTGGTGACAATCTGCTGAAAAGAGACCAAAATGCTCTCGCTGCTTCTTATAGTAACGTTTCAATGATACGATGGCATTGCTGGTGTGACATTAGACGAACCTTAAAAGTCACATGTATTATTCCTTGTTGATCACTGAGATTCTTCTTTGGTTATAGACATTTTGAATATCTGTGATTTCTTTACGCTTTGAAGTTTAAAATGCTCTTAAGCAGTTAATTATTTGTACCTCAGACTAGTTAACTTTGCTGCCAGTAGTCCTAAAGTGTGCCGACGTAAGCGGAGACATTTGTTCCTAAAACTCAATCCTACAAAAACATGGAATGCTATGAAGTCAAGAAGAAGAAGAAGAACAACAGCAACTGCACAGCAGCGGCGTCACACTGTAGACTTTCTACTGTTCGTCTGTGTCGGCGAAAGAAACGCTCCAGACAAAGGAGAAATAGGCACTCACTCAAAACACTACAAAAGAACTGTTTCATGAGCTGGGTGTTTTGACCATTAAAAAATAAAATAAAATCATCATATCTTAATCAGAGTACTAAAAAAACACCAATAAAACCAAATAAAGAAATCACACGTAGAAATTCAAACAAGACATTCGCTTTGTTTCGTGAGACTTTTGTCTTGTTCGCCTCCATTGTCTTTCGAGAAGAAAAGGCAGAGTCTTGGCAAGCGTTTGCACACGACATACTACATACGTACTGTAAATCCACTTGGGCTTCGTCGAGAAGAAAATGGCAGGAAAACGGTGTGGTGTGCTGTAGTGGTCCAGAAGTACAGGAGCGCACAGTCATCTGTCTGATGGCCTCTAAGAAGGCCACGAGACCAGATCTAGAGAGGGAAGAAACGCTGGCATACTCATCCAAGGCTCAGCGTTTCTCGCTCTTTCCTTCCCCGCTGTCGCTCAACTCGATGTTCCCCTGACATAACGGCTCCCATCTTCTGTCTTTCTCTAACGCAGGACCTTGGCAGTTAGAGCGGCAGATTAATGCTGCTCGTGAATGCTGAAAGTATGTCTTGTTTTTATAATAAGGTAATAACTTACATTACTTAGTCTATTTAGAGAAAGAAAAACAAATCTGTTGCCTAATCTAAATTATTGTTTTATTCATTTTCTCTGTAGCTGTTTGAGCAAGAAGGTTAAAAACTACTGGTCCCTTTACTTTGTTAATATTGATTATTACTTGTGAGGCTACTATTTGGCTACTGTTGCAAGCAGGACAACTACTGTCACAGATAAGACTACAGTAACTCCATGCAGACACTAACAATGTCCCAAAATTAGACGGGTGGCAGTTCTATGATATGCGTTAATAGGTCCATATATGTAGGAAAAACCCAAGGTGTCATTTATTGACCCTTTCCCCTAAACTGGGTGCCGTGCGCCGAGCGGTACGGGGAGACACGGCTTCATTCCTCCCGCTACATTTCCTGTAGATCCCAGCAGAAGTTAACCGTTAACAGTTGCTCTCGTTATACGTCAGTACGCATCTTAGTGATGTTTACATAGTTAGTGTTGGTCAGCGTGCAGTTTCCCGTTTTCATCGCCTCCCGCCTGAAGTCCTCGGTGCTGTGATTGACCGCCTCCTGGATCTCCACATAGTCAGACTTACTGAGAGTGGATCCGCTGCCGCTCCGGCCGCTCTTCTTCAGGTCGTCGGCAGAGCCGACTTTAGGCACGCTCGGGATGTTCAGGTACTGTGCCTGCTCCTCGCCCTCTGTCTCTCTGTGGTAGAAGTAGTTGAAGTTCGATACAATGACTGGCACAGGCAGGGCGATCGTCAGCACACCAGCAATTGCACACAGGGATCCCACAATCTTCCCTCCAATTGTCGTTGGAACCATGTCTCCGTAGCCCACAGTGGTCATGGAAACCACTGCCCACCAAAAGGCCTCAGGGATGCTGCTGAATTGGGATTGTGGCTCGTCTGCCTCTGCGAAGTAGACGGCGCTCGAGAAGAGGATGACGCCGATAAAAAGAAAGAAGATAAGGAGGCCGAGCTCGCGCATGCTGGCCTTTAGAGTCTGCCCTAAGATCTGGAGTCCCTTGGAGTGACGTGACAGCTTGAAGATACGAAACACTCTCACCAGACGAATGACGCGGAGGATAGCCAAAGACATAGCCTGCTGGCCGGCCTGGCTGTCCTCGGGCCTCTCTGCTAACTCCGTGCCCAGGGTGATAAAGTACGGAATGATGGCCACAATGTCAATGATGTTCATGATGTTGCCAAAAAACCCAGCTTTGCTGGGACAGGCAAAGAACCTCACTAGAAACTCAAAGGAGAACCAGATGATGCAGAGGGTCTCCACGATGAAGAAAGGATCTGTAAAGTATGTCGAGCCGTCATAGGTATAGGTGGCATTGGACATCGATGGGAATTGATAATTGTACATCTCCTCCTCGTCATTGCGGAAAACCGGTAGTGTCTCCAGACAGAAGCTGACGATAGAGATAAGAATCACCATGACGGAGATGATTGCGATGATGCGAGCTGGACCGGAGCTCTCTGGATACTCGAACAAAAGCCACACTTGTCTCTGAAACTCGTTCTCCGGTAGAGGCCGCTCCTCTTCCTTGATGAAACCCTCGTCCTCCCTGAAGATCTCCATGGCCTCCTCACCCAATTCATAAAAGCGTATCTCCTCAGAAAAAATGTCCAGGGTCACGTTAACTGGCCGACGTAGTCGCCCTCCGGATTGGTAATAATAGAGAATAGCGTCAAAACTCGGTCGATTTCGATCAAAAAAGTATTCGTTCCGGAGAGGGTCAAAATATCTCATTCTTTTTTTAGGGTCTCCCAGCAGCGTCTCTGGAAACTGGGACAGCGTCTTCAGTTGCGTCTCAAAACGCAGGCCTGAGATGTTGATGACGACCCGCTCGCAGCACTCGTGATCCGGCTCCGGGTCGTAGTGGTCGTGAGGCTGACCCGGATGTGCCGCCGCTTCATCCGCCAGGTCGCTGGTAGCAACCGTCATGGTGGAGGACGACGGGACCTGCAGCTTTCAGACAGAGGGGGGCCACGACGGGCCACAAGGAGACGAAGGCACCACACACTCGTGGGATCAGGCACAGGCGGATCTGCCTGCAGAGAGCTACAAGACAGGACAGAAGCCGGCTGCAATATTATTTCGGTAAACAAATGCAGCATGCCATAAGCGTGGAATTAAATAAAAGCATTTAATACATATAGGTGAGGATATAATTCTTCACTTTGGATTTCAGGAATGTTTATTCAATAACTTGTATTCACTGATTGAAATTGCTTTAAAAAAAAAAACATGCACAGACAAATAGGTGAAAACAACATACATGGAGGAGAACCATTTGAGCACATTGGCTCCATTGTGTCTCTGTGCATTGGGTTATGAGTCCTCTCTCATTTGAGCACGCTGGAGGATCAATATGCCAGCCAGTAATACTGTATCCACTCTCACAGGGTGCAATTACAACCAAGAAATCTGATTATATGCTGAGTGCTCCCTAAGATCTTTGAGGTGGATATCCTCTCTCTGTGAGTGTGATATGAAAAACATGCCACTTAAATGCTGAGGAAAACTTCATCAAGTCATCGATTAAATTAATACTATATCAGCAGACTATATTCAGGTTATTTGTCCAAATTGCGTTATTAATTTCAAATAAATACTACATTGCATTGGGAAGTAGTCCTGTTTCAACACGCAATAGTTACATTTAAGGTAAGTTGCAGGTGCAAGATGTGTGCATAATGGCTAAAGCTCGTACCTGTCTGCACTGGCAGCTGAATGGCTCGCGCGCAGCTTGTCCTCCGGTTGCGCGTAAAAGGGCCTTGCAGAAGTGTCCGACCCCAAGTTTGTCCCGTCGGTGGAAGCGGCTCCGTCCTGTCAGTCATACATCAGCCGCAGCAGCTCCGGCTCTGCAGCAGGGCGGCAGTGGGAGTGGGGAGAGGGGACAAGGGGTGAGGATGCGGGAGGTTACCGTCCCCAGCCTCGGTGGCCGGAAGACGCATGTCGGGATGCCGCGCTAAACGCTACAGGTTGAAGCGGGTTTAAAGTGGGTGAAAGTCAAGTAAGCATGAAACTGCTGATCTCGTCGAAATGTGACGAACGACATGCAGCATCCGCAAAGGTGATCTTCCAGCCTGGCATCTGAGACTTATTATAGAAGGCGGTGTTTTTCTCTCTCTCTCGCTCTCTCCATGCTCCATGCTTCAGCAGATATTATTTAAGGCGAAATCACCTGTTTGATCCGGGAAACACGTTCCCATTCTGTACGAAGGGCTTTTTTTGTTTTTTTCTTTTTATCTCCTTACGCGTAAAATCCACCATTTTCTTTCTGATGGGGTAAATCCATATCAATACACCAATTATGCACATTAGTAACAAACGGAGGCTGACGTTCACAACCCATTCCATGGAATTACGCATTCCTCTGATGGCGGTTTTTTTTTTTTTTTTTTTAATGGGTGGGAAACTGTGTCATCAATTTGAGCTGCAGCAGCCAGGCTCATGCACCGGGGTTGTCAAAACATTACATGGAAATGTTGTCGTTGATTGGCAAGCGCGAGTTAGTTTTGTATAATAGGGGCAGGTGCCAGACATGCTCAAGCCATTTGCAGCCTGTGTGGATCATGGACAGCCACAGCAGTCAGTCTCCATGCACTAAAAAAAAAAAGAAACCAAAGCAGCACAGCATTATCTGTCGGTCTACAGCATTATTTCAGATGATGGCATGCAGGAATTCACCGCGATTCTCTTGAGTGTGCAGACGCATCTATCTCTCTCTATATTTTTTTTAAATCCAAAGTATCTTCTCTCAAAAGGTGCCTTGAGGTCGTTCGTCCGTTGCCTTCATCTCTGTCCTCCTTCCCTTATTTGACTAATTTCCCCGGCGGGTGTGTCATCTCATCACGACTAACTGTTTTTGAGCTGCCGGCTCTTCCCGTGTCTCTCATATTTCAGCATAATTCACCGTAGTTGAGATGCGTGGGCTGCAGTTGAGCATTGCAGCGCATACTAAAAGCTTCTTGCGCGCCTCGCCCCATCCCTCTGCCCCCCCTTCCCCGACACTCCTGTCCTCACTGTTTCACATTAAAGAGGAAGCATCGCCCACCACAGCAGGGAAATGTTTTCCCAACAAACACGCACCTCTCCGGAGAGGATGAAACCATCTGTGATGTCGTGTGGCGAACATATGATGATCGGATCGTCTTGAAATGTTGTTAGTTAAAGTAGTTCGGCCACTTCTGGGTGAAATTCATAATGAGTAACACTAAAGTTGGCTTGACGTGGTCCGTGTGGGTTATTCAGCTCTTACTGTACGGTACAAACAAGCACCTTAATCGGCGACACTGAATAAAATACGAAATTGCATGGAGGAATGTAAATATGGGATTTTTGGAGTAAACATTTTAAGAGTTTTTACAAATGTACATCCTTGTTCCGCTGTATCTGAATCCCACTTTTCATATGATTTCATTGAAATCAAACATGGTTGCTTCCGTTTTCTCTTTACAATAATTTTGTCACGTGTTCTATTTGCCTATGTTGGGACTCTCGTTGGTTATGTTGCTTTTTTGCTCTGATCATTCACAGAACTGTAGACTACATCTCTATCCACTAATTACTACCCAGACCTATTAAGCACACAGTGTCATACTCAGAGGCTAAAAGCTTTCCAACTCGCACTCACAAGCACCACGAAACTCCTGTCATTCTGAAAATTATTAGACGTCAGATTAACTGCTGTATTGTGGCTTGTATCCTGCAAACAGTCTTTTCTTGCCTTCTAGATTTCACAATTACTTGAAAGTGGGCCAGGTGAAAACCCAGATCTGTCTGCAGGCAGAGAGCAAGACTTGCACATAAGGGAGCAAGAGGGAGAGATTCCCCGGCTCCCTTGTGAATACATGAGGAATACTACATGTCCTCCCCGTGTACTCTGCCAATCTCTACACCGCCCAAGGACAAGTTTAACATGGTATGCAATCCTTCTCCAATCGAAGTGCCAAAATACTGATGAAGATGATGACATGGGGCCACGGGGAAGACGCAGTAGCTCATCCTGCACAGAGCTGATCGTCTGTTCGCCACTCTGGATGAAGGTCTCAGTGCTCGGCTATTGACACTTTTACATGGGCAGGCTGATTGATGGCGAGGAACTGTGGAATCGGCGTCATCTCCGAATGTAAATGAACGGAGGCACCTTTCTATAAAAGCAGGGCAGCTGAAAGCCCAGCCACTAATACCCAGGGCTTTGTGTCAGTAGTGTAATGATTCATCATCCGCCGCTGCATTTGCAGCAATTATCTATAACACAGTTTTACTCACGGGATAGGGAAGAGGGCACTTAGAGTAGATATGGGATATGGGGTTGTTTTGATTGAGACAGGAGTGAGTCATGTCATCTATTCATTGCAGTGTTGTTGTTTTTTAATATATATTCCTTTGCAAATGCATGATTTTCTTGACTTGCTTTATAAGGAGGGCGGTCACAGTCGTATGGATCCAGATGTTTAGTGGCTGCTTGCTACATAACAGAGGACTAAGTCTGAAATATATTTCTTTGTATTTTGCTCAACAAATTCAACATCTACATCTACATTAAACACAGATTGTGAATAAGATATTAAGCTCGGGAGTTCTAACTTCCCAAAGTGTCCTATTAGACTGAACATGTCATGCTCTTTCAGCTGCCAATTTGACTTTAAACAGCCCTGGTCATGTGTATGCCTGAAGATTTACTGGTATTCGTAACATCCAAAAGCCTCCTCGAACCATCTTGAACTGCCCTTAAATGTCTTTCTCCGGTTCCTTTCCACCTTGAGGGTGAGCCAAGTGTGAAACGAGACCATTGATTTTGTTTTGTGTTCCGTCACGGACCCCACCCCAGACTGCAATAACAACATCGCCAAGCAAAATGTGTTTACATCTGGCATTTTTTAGCATTTAAAAAAAAAAATGTGAGTCTGAAATGTGAGTAAAAAAGTGGAGTCGTGATCAAGTGCGAGATGTTTGTGTACCAGAGTGTGACTCAGCAGACCTGCACACCTAGAAGCTCCACTCTGCCCTTTGCAGCAGAACATGGAGAAGCGTGTGTGAAGGAAGGAAAGGAGAAGGAGAAGCGAAGGAGAAGGTGTTGCTCCAACTTGTGACAGCAGACTGCAGGGGAGGAGGAGCTCCGTCCTGGCTGACCTCTCCCGATGCCGTTTGCAGGTGATCGCACATCAAACTGCAGCGCCCACGTTGAGTTTCCACGACTTCATTGTCATGTGCAATAAAATACCACAGAAACATTTGACTGAGACATGCTTCTTTAAAAAAGTTCTCCTCACTTCATGTTTCTTTGTGACGACCAAGATGAGTTCAACACATATACACACACTGGTAGAATCAAGTAAACGCACAAGAATATACGAATTTACAGAAGATATCACTCGATGCCTGTTCCTCCAATTTTCACCTGTTATCAAACTGTAAATGTTTAAGTTTGTTTAATAATGCGAGGCTGCTTCGTGACCTGCAAAGTTCATGCTTGTGCTCCCAATTCAAGATGGCACGTTGGCAGAGAAATATCATCCTCGGAATCAACTTTTCAAGTGTCTCCATCACTGTTTTTTTTTTTTTTGTAAATTCCTCTCCGTGCACGCTCCCTGCTGTGGTTCTTCTATATTTAGAAATTGACCTTGTGAGTTCTCTACCTGCCTGTTGAAAGCAGCCAGGCTGATCATGATTGCTGCCATCGTGATGAGATATGTCTTCACCTTCAGAGTAGAGTACTCCAGTATTGATTCGAGCTGTGGTTTCACTTTCTGTTGTTTTCACCGCCTTTGAAAACAAGGAAAAATCAATGACTTAGCTAATCTGGAGGTGTGGCTTATAGATGAGAGAGGAGTTTAATAATAATCTCTATTGCATGAGTGGACATGTTTAGCTGAAAACATGTCATATGCAGAGATCCTCCTTTGCAGTGCGGTTTTCGTAGCCTGACGAGGAAATGTCGGACAAAACCTGCAGCGTCATAGAGGAAATCTTCCTCCAGAAAATGTTTTATTTTGACACTCTGTCCAGCTGTTGAGTGCTGTCTGCCTGGAGTGTTCAGTCGAATGATAATGTATACGGACCGCGGTTTAGCAGCCACAATCATCCACTATCCTCCCGTCTGTACAGCAACTTGTGGAGTCACTGTGATCCAGACAGCAGGCATCCCTTTTGAAAAGACGGCGCCTCCCCCCAGAGCGATGACAGCGACGGGAGCGGAGACGGCCTCGGCATGCACAATAGTGTCTGAAAATACATTTGACTCAAAAGGGTATTAATAGAGCAGATGGCGAGGAAGGTGACATAGACCCCGGGAAATGCAGTTAGAGAGGTGTGGCGAAAATGAAGGGAAAGGACAGGACGACAGAGGAGGATAGGGTAGCAGCGAAAGGTCACTGTGGCAAAGTGATGAGTCATCCAGTAAAACAGCAGCTCGCTCTCTCTCTCGCTCTCTCTTTCTCTCTCTCTCTCTCTATGTGTGTGTGTGTGTGTGTCACACTATCACCCTCTTCACCATCTGTTTGTTTTGACAGCAGAAGCTGAGATGACTGGCACCGGATCACTCCTTCTAATGGACGGTTGGAAAAAAAAAAAAAGAAGAAGAAGAAAAAAAAAAAAAAAGGAAACAACTGGGTTTTACTATCCTGCATATTTGACTCCACGTGTGCGGTATTATGACTGTACACACGTGTACTCCTCTGGCGGTTTCATTCTTTGGGTTTGGTCGTCACATGTACAACATATGGCTGGATGTGTCAGGGAGCCCCGCCTCGTCTGCTGCGCCTGCCGCTGAAAAGCGAAAAGCCAATCCGCGGCCAGAAGTAATCAGATTTTTGTGCAAGCAGTAGCAACAGCATCATCGTCCTTAGCAACCCACCCTCCCCGCCCTGGCGGTGATGTGGCGCTGCTGCTGAGAGTCACAGAGACAGAAAACGTGTGTGAGAATTAGAAGCTGGTAACGTACTATCAGTTTGGTATTGTGCATCTTTCATACTGGATGACTCATGAGTGGTCTTTTCATCTGAATGAATCACTTTTAATGTAAAACAGATTCCAGGAGGTCTGAGTTTTGAAGCGGCGTGCGTTTGATTTCTGATGTCAGCAACAAAAAAGTAAAAGAATTTTGGTCATCCAAGCTTCCAGCAGGACTTTCTGCAGAGCTTCACGGTGAGCGTCTGTGATGCACTTTATGCATTCGTGTTGCAGCTTTTGCAGGAGAGAGTGCATGTTCTGCAACAGGAATTCTGAGCGCCACCGCACTTGACATAAACATTGTATTTTCGACGACAAACTTCTTTTCCCGATTAAAAACAACTCTGCAGAACCAACGGTTTACTGGCACCCACTTCACGCAGACAGTTTGGAGCATTTTCACAGCTAAAGACCCACACAGTTTCTCTCTGCGGTTTGTAAAATGAACAGTTTTCCATTTGTCAAATAGTCAGAAACAAAATGCCAGAGAACAGCTTGTCGCGTGAAGCAAATATTTGAAAACACGATAAGAATTTCAACAGATGACGGCATTTCAAGTGTTTGGAGTGCAGTCTGAGTGTCTCGATTCACAACTCAACCCCACGAGGAAGGCCAGAGCTGAGTGTATCCTGCTCCGGAGGTGTGACACACCACGGTGGAGAAGATCAACAACCCGATAAGGCGAAGGTGGTTGTGTTGCGTTCTGCTCTCCTGGACGCTGCGGAGGTTGAGGGTGAGAGAAAAGACGGTCATGTCATCCATGTGGGAGAGTGACTCCTACTCCCCCTGACGGAGCTGAAGATTGTTTTCAGTGATGGACTGCCTCACCCGCAGAGTGTAAGCGAACACTATCACAGAGCCTCCGTGTGGCGCCGCCACACTTATACCAGACCCCACAGAAGGCCTCCTCGCCCAGGGACAACGACAAATATCACTCCACTTTTACATCAACTGCTCATGTTACGTAACTTCAAAGTAAAGCGTGTGCATTAACTAAAAACATTTAAAAAAAAAACCTACTTGAATAAGAGTAATTAAAGTACTTGTATTTAAACATTTTCAAGGAGTGACTTATTGCCGAGTCAGCATATTTTCTTCATTAAATTAGGTTGTGAAATATATACATCTTCACAAAATAAAGAAACTTAAGTCACAAGTGTTACCAAATTATATTTATCTGTTTTATTCTTGTCGCCTATTTATGGTTTTGAAAAACACTGAGCACAGCAGTGATTGCATATGTCTTTACAACAGGCAAGAGAATTCATGAAAACTATTGTGCGTGCGTGCGTGCGTGCATGCGTGCGTGCGTGTGCGTGTGCGTGTGCGTGTGCATGTGTGTGTGTGTGTGTGTGTGTGTGTGTGTGTGTGTGTGTGTGTGTGTGTGCGTGCTCCAGCATAGAGAGCTCAATCTGCCGCTCACTCCATCTCTCCAGCAGCCCTCCCTTGTTACTATGGAGATTTCCTGCTGTAGTGCCATGGTTTGGTGCTGAGCTCTGATGACATCACAGGTATTGCAGTGATACCAAATACAGTGTTTACACCTTTTGAGTCACGTGAAAGAAAAAGAAAAAAAAAAAACACAAAACAAACAAAGCTGAACCTGTGCAGCTGCAGATAAACACGGGGAAATCCTTCCTTTTCATTCTGACCCACAGAGGCTGAAGGGGGGGAGGCAGTGTTTATTCCTGAGTGGGTCGTCTCAGTGAAATATTAAAGCACACTTGTTCATACACACCATGGCAGTATGATTGCTGCGGACCTCTGTTAGAATGTTAATATTTACTTCCTCGGCACCAGAGATGATATGAAGTTTTCCACTGCGGCTCGGGTTTGTTTAAGGTTTGGCTGCGCGGTTCAGGGCGCAACGAACTGTGTGGCAACATGAGAAAAATCATCTCGCGCATTGAAACTTATACCTGCCAGACAGAAAAAATTGCTCTTTCGTCATGCGCTCCCTTTGAAGAGGCAGCACTTGTGCAGAAGTCACACAACCTGGTGGTCACACGGTGGATCCTTTTTCTACTTTTTGCTGTCATTTTGTGGTGTTTTTGTTTCATCCAAAACCAAAAGGCACTGGCGTTCACAACGTTCACACATGGGAAACACTTCATAAATGGCACCATTTTCTTTGTGTTATCATTACTGATATACCCAGAAAACTTCAATTTATTAAAGTAAACTGTTAAAGTATAATCGTGTGAAAAGGACGTTCTATATCATTAACGATAGAAACTATTTGTTTTTGGCTTAAGCAGTGAGTTGATTTGAATGGTATGTATTATATTACATATGTTATGTGTGTATGTGGGGAAAAAAACAAGCAGAATATGCTTTTAGAGTATGTGACATCCACTCATATAGGTGTGACTTATAATATTGTTAAAGCTAATTGGGTTTTTATTTTTGTTTGTTTTTTTACAGAAACACATAAAAAAAGTTTAAAGCATATTTAATAATTTAATGGGAAAAGCTCTGACCTACTTGTAAAACATAGGGGGAAAAAAATAATATTCAAACAGGCAAAGATATAGCTTCGATCTGTAGTGGCTAAAACTGCAATAGCATGTTAACCAAACATAGAAGCAGGCTTCCATCCACTCGGCGTGGGAGAATAAAAGTATTTTGGTACATGATTGAAAGCAAACTGCTCTCAAAAGAAGACAGTACAGCTCATAATCTCTTTTATATGGGTCATGTTTGAGACAGCACAAAATCACACAGAACAAATACTGACATACAACATTCTGCTCAATCCCAAAAATTAAGAGTGCACTCTGGGATAAAAGAGTGTGTGTGTCAGTGTGTACATGAACAGGTTCTCCATGTACACATCGAGGGAATAGCAGCAACCAGTACACATACATAGGTGTGTGTTTCACATATCAGCGATACAAAGCACACAGAGCTAACAAAGGCATATGGCTAACAGTCTTTGATTTGGATCACAGTTTCATATCTGTAATTCGCAGATGGCCTCAGATTGTTTTTTCTTTTTTTTGCCACTTCAGTCTTGAAGTTGCTTCTCAGTTATTGTCCACGGCGAGTGCGGCTTTGCAGAGCTACAGACAGTATCCTCGTGAGAAATTCCAGGAATGTGAGGCATGCTTTGCAAAAACGGTCGGCTGTTTCCTGAATTTGTCCCTTTGCGTTGCACTTAGAAAGCACAGTTGAGGAATGTTAGATGTTCCCATCGCCTTTGATCCTGTGGCGGCTCCATTCACAGTGTTTCCACTCCGAAGACAGAAGCAGTCTTAAAACGGCAGCAACAAAACCGTAATGTATCTCGTGGCTTGTCGGATTGAGCGCTGGCCCGACTGGGGTGGGGGGGGGGGATTTGAATTGCGAGGCACCACTTGTTAATCCGCACCAGTTCAAACCATGGGAGGAAGAACTGATCCAGAGGGACTTTTTTTGTTTTTTTAATTTAGTCTCATCTCCTAACATTGGCCCATCTGGCTCAACAGGAAGACCAGAGTCACTGCAGCCCTGAAGGGAAAAGAAGAGAGAGGGGGGTCAGCTCAGGTTAATGGCCCATCTAAACGGCTTAAACATGAGAAAACTTTTCCAAGTCATTATCGGTGAGTGTTTTTTTTTACAAGTGCTTAATGTCGAGTTTACTCTCCTAATCAAAATACTGCCAGCGTACCTCAAAGGGAGGCAGTCTAATTGGGGTCGACGGGGGTTCCGGGAGGTCTGAGCAGAGAAATGTTTGACCTGAGAGAGAGAGAGAGGGGGGGGGGGGGGGGGGGGGGGGGGAAGAGTTGAGATGGAGACATGGAGGGAGAAAATTACAAAAAAAGAAACATGAAAAGTTTGAGCCACATTGCAGCTTGACGCTTTTATGCCCTTTGTCTCGTTACCACTCGTGAAAATCCAGCTCTAAATACTTAAGATGTAACTGTGAACCTTTAATGTAACAACATGGGAGTCTTAAACAGCATTTCCCATTAGGATGCCAGTGAGTGAAGTATAAGTTGCTCTTTTTTTAATTCCACATTGTAAGAGCATAATTCACAGTGTCTGAACTTCTCAACATAAATAAATTGTGGCCAGGACATAGCTATAACGTGCGCGAAATACTAATTATAGCTATATCGTGGCCACAATTTATTAAAAAAATTTTTTTTTTACCATGTCAAGTCTGCATGACTGTTGATTGAAAATCAGAGACATACAATTACTCCTTTTTCAAGTGATTAACTTCCATAATTTTCAGAAATCCATGTCCTCGATGTGCTTGGTCATAATTAGCACTCTGGTAATTATTAATTTTTGTGACCCTCACACGGTCAAATCGTAAACTTACAGGAAACTAATCGTACAGTTTAATAAACAAAGGGAACAGTCGACCTATGGGGAGTCCCACACGCTACTAATTGAAAACATGAGCACACAGCAGTGTGTGCTGTTTGTGTTTTTGTCTCTCACAATCCATACTGCCCATGCCCAGGAGAATAGCTTCCAGACAGACCAATCTAGTTAGAGGATAAACAAGTAGCTCATGTCTCCTCTATAATATATGTCTCTAACTAATCAATAGACCAGTGTTTTCCCTCATAGGAGATGTTACGAGAGCCGAGAAATAAGCTGCCCATTTACCTGATGACTGTTGTATGGTTTTCGCAGAAAAAGAAAATTATAAAGCCAATGTCAGGGGTCAAATTGGACAGGAATTGGATAATCGATGAAGAGGTCATTCTGCGGGACGTCCCACTTTCCTCCTGGGGTTTGTCATAAAATGAGACTGCCCTAATTATCATACAACCCTGATGTGAGAGCTGTACATATTGGTATTGCAATACTGCTCTCGTGTGCTCACAAACGCAAATTTTACTGCAACCGCAACCACACAAATAGATTGACTGCCCTTTAAAATCTTTATTCCCTTCACACTCGCCTATCTGCCTCAGTCACAGTGACTACAGCATGGGAGGACACAGGACATAAATCTAGCCATAAATCTGGAGGCCCAGCAGTTCAGCAGGTATTAGCCACCTGTTCCGTGATCAGGACGTGGTGGCCACCAGGGGGCAGCACCCAGACAAGCTTTGTGGGCATGCTGTTGGTGCTCGCACTGCTTTCAAGAGACAAAGTCAGCTGAAGGTGAACACAACCTGGACACACTGCACGAGCGGCATTGCACGAAGCATTACGTTCTACAATAGTAACAGCAATGGATTCACTTCCTCCTGCAAATGAAACACGGCTATTTAACCACCTCTCCATCAACACATGTTGAATTGACAGTTATAAGTAAGTTAAAGCGAAACATTAGACTTGACCTTTTGATCGGATGGCGTGTAATGTCAGTGAAGTAGAATTTAGATTCACAAAACTGGATAGTGTATGTAAACAGGGAAAATATTAGAGGTCATGGAATGTATCAGAAGGAGACAGGAGCACGTCAGTGCTCGCCACTTACCAATTGTGTTAGTGGGAGAGGAGCAGCCTCTGCTGAGCACTCACGGTAGCGCAGCCAGGACAGCCAGACAGTGTACTCCCAATCCATTCATAATTCCTCACGTGCTGCTGCTCCTCCTTTGTCCTCTCATGGACGACTCATTGTTGTTCCTTTTTTTTTTCTTTTTTCTTGTTTCATTTGTGGGGCAGTTCATTTGGACAATAATAAAAAAAAAAAAACAGACCTGCGTTTTTCAATTTTCTATTGTGTCGATTTGTGGAAATTTAAATTCATTGTTGGGAGGGCAAATAAACTGTATTTTTGCGAGTGCATTTTTTTTCTTTTTGATCATTTTGAAGGCTACCGACGACTTGATTCATATAGTTTTATACTTCTACAAATGCGGATTTTGTTTTGTATATTTTTGGCATATGGCAATTCAGATGTTATCATAAAAATTAAATTTTCCCCAAAACGAATTATCAGGGGGGGGTCAATAAACCGTTCTTCGACAAAGGGAGGGGTCCAGACAACCCCCTCTGTGATTGAACTCGCTGACTGCAGCTGCAGGGGCGCCAGACGTGTTTGGGTTTGTATTTTACGCACGCAACGCGTAATGACAAGACAGTCGCATTAGAGACCGGAGACAACCTATTTATGATGAAAATCTCCAATATAGCTTCCAATCCATCTTGGGGGGGGGGGGGGGTTACTGTGGAAACAAGGGTGCTATGGCAACGGTGACTGGGGTTACCGAGGAAACGACCGTCGCCATGGAGACTACATCAGAGTGGGCTATATTTGAGACGTCCAAATAGAAGCACGCTCCATCTTTGATCGCTGTTTATATGCGCGAAATCTTCCATGTGCTTTTCCTCTCACTAAATATGGCAATCCCAGGCCATGTTTGAGAAGAGTATACACAGAAAAACATCTCAAACAATGTTTGCGGGGGTCCTAAAGCAGAGACGTGATCCATACAGCTTAATTAAATACATAGTTTCATGTAAGTTATTGGCACAAATGTTCTTAGTTTTTATTGATATGTAATTGAAAATATAGCTATAGTTTCCTTGTCTTTTATCTTTTTTTTACAACAAAGACGGGGGTGGGGGTCCAAACCAACCTGTCTCCCCGCGTGAGGTCAACCTGTGCCTCTCTCACGTGCGCCCTGCAACGATAACGAAACACTGACAGTGGACTGTTGGCATTTTACACGGCGCCGTTTACGCACTAACGCACTTAATAGCCTACCTGTTCAGTCCATATCAAGGAATTGTCGGGATTTTTTCATAGAGACAATAGCATTTGGACTAGACTTTAACGCACAATAAAGGCATAGCACAAAACGGTCTAATTAAGATAATATATGCTGAAATGCGTTTTCAGACATCACATGTGTTCGACCACACACACATTTAAATGATTCTGATTATTATACATCGGCTATGACTGACGGATCACGACTCATAACGCATGTTAATACAAAGTGAGTGACTTTCGAGTAGTATACACTCAACTGTCACAGTCGTAAAGCTTCTATGTCTACCTGTTGTGATAAGCATACTATTGCACATGACGCACAACAGATAAATCCCCTAACTCGGGAAAATAAATATAGGCCTAAACTTTAAGGAGCTATTTCATCTCGCGCAAGGGAACCATACAGATTTTATGAATTGATATCACTGAAATGAAAAATCCTGATTCTTTGAATGGAGTACAAAGTAGCGTCTCTGTACAGACAGGGTTTGCGCTTTTCTCTCTCCTCCTCAACTCTTTTTGTCCTCGTGTGAGCTGCCGCTGCTTCCACGCGCTGGTGCGCAACGACAGGTCCAGCTGCGCGTTGACACATCACCACTTTCTGAGTTCAGGCTCGTGAACTCTAAAAGCTGGCTTTACACGTCGGTGAAGATCTTTTTGTTTATATTCACACAGTTCTGGGAGTTGTTCGGGGTGGTCGTGGGGAAGTTGGGCTGCTGTTTGAACGCGCTGTTGATCCCGTGCTCCTCTATCACCATGTACTCGCTCTTGCTGAGGGATGAGGAGGAACGAGCCTTCCTCAGCTCCTCCGTGTCCGCCAGAGGCTGACAGCTGCCCACGTGCAGGTACTGTGCCTGCTCCTCGCCCTCCGTTTCTCTGTGATAGAAGTAGTTGAAATTGGAGACGATGACAGGCACAGGCAGGGCAATTGTCAGCACTCCGGCGATCGCGCACAGAGACCCTACGATTTTGCCTCCGATCGTCACGGGGTGCATGTCGCCGTAGCCCACAGTCGTCATCGTGACAACAGCCCACCAGAACGCGTCCGGGATGCTGTTGAAACCCGATTCTGGGTCGTCCGCCTCGGCGAAGTAAACAGCGCTGGAGAAGAGGATCACACCGATGAACAAGAAGAAGATGAGCAAGCCCAGCTCGCGCATGCTGGCCTTGAGAGTTTGCCCTAAAATCTGCAGCCCCTTCGAGTGACGCGAGAGTTTGAAGATGCGAAACACCCGAACAAGTCTAATAACGCGCAGAATGGCTAATGACATGGCCTGCTGTCCGTTCCCTTGCCTCTCGGCCAGCTCCGTGCCCAGAGTGATGAAATAAGGGATGATGGCCACAATGTCAATAATGTTCATGATGTTTTTGGAGAACGTGGTTTTACTCGGGCATGCAAAGAACCGCACCAGCAGCTCGAAGGAGAACCAGATGATGCACAGAGTCTCCACCACAAAGAACGGGTCCGAGAAGGGGCTAATGAAATATGGGAGTGTGCCATTTATCACTGGGGCAATGGTGATCGGGTCCCTGTTATCGTCCCTGAACTCCGGCAGTGTCTCTAAGCAGAAGATGACGATGGAAATGAGAATGACCAGGACAGACACTATTGCGATCCCCCGCGCGGGACCCGAGCTCTCCGGGTATTCAAAAAGCAGCCACACCTGTCTTTGAAATTCATTTTCTGGCAAGGGTCGCTCCTCCTCTTTGATGAAGCCCTCATCCTCCCTGAACTTCTCCATCGCCTCCTCTCCCAGCTCATAGAAGCGTATCTCCTCAGAGAAAATGTCAATGGGCACATTGACGGGTCGCCTGATGCGCCCACCGGACTGGTAGTAGTAGAGTATGGCATCGAAGCTGGGTCGGTTCCGATCGAAAAAGTATTCGTTCCTGAGAGGATCAAAGTACCTCATCCTCTTCTTGGGGTCCCCCAGCAGCGTCTCCGGGAACTGTGAGAGAGTCTTGAGCTGCGTCTCAAAGCGTAACCCTGAGATGTTGATGACCACCCGCTCGCAGCATTCATGATCCGGTTCGTATCGGTCCAGAGAGTGGTGGCCCGGCAGAGCCGCCGACTCCTCCAGCATGTTGTCACACGCCACCACCGTCATCACGTCGGCCTCAGACTCAGTGTATCCGTGGTTCACCAGGTTGTCGCCCCGGGTTTTGGTTGTGCTTGGCGGGGGTGATTGCAGGAGGCTGAGGTGGTCGTCCATGCGCGGTTGAAGACGCATACAGGGGCGGCCGCCTCGCCCCCTGCGCGTACCCCGGTCAGCCGCCGCCACAGCCCTGTCTCCTCCACGTCTCCCTCACTCTCCTCCTTCGCTCCACTTTCACTCCCTACTGTTGCTGTTCCCGCCCACAGGGGAAGATCTGGGTTTATAAACAAGCTTTCCACCCGCCCACGGCGCGCCAGCGCTGGGTACCTTTCACTCTCCTCCGCCAATCGCAGGACGCACCGCTATACAGAAAAAAGCAACACACGGGCGTCATTCAACACCATCGTGTTGGGCGTGCCCGCCTCCCTCTGCCCCTCTCCCCGTTTTGTAGACACGCGCTGAGGCACATACACACTTACTTGCTGAGTGCAATCAGTCTCCCTTTAAAACAAGGTCATTGCTCAAAGATAGGACATTTTATAAATCGGGTATTCATAAATACAGGGCGTTTTTTCCACCCCGCGACTGTCTCAAAAGAATCGCCACTATTACGCGTCACATTTTTGAGGACATCTACTTTCCACCCCAAAACACGAATTTGGACATACTGCAATAATGTTGAACGTCTTAAAACGCGACTTTGTGTCAAATTCTACAGTTTTCCAATTACGCACAGATTTGAAGCGACATAATTGATGCGCTCGCCCCTAAGTGGCGATGGTGCGTGTTTAAGTGAATAACAAGGCGAAGCATGAGAATGAGAGGAATCCCACAGGTCGATGTGGGAGGGAAAAAAAATGTTTAGATGACAGCAGCGTGGACAACAATAACACACATACAGTGTGCGCGCATGAAAACAAGTGGCATGCAGTGAGTAATCACTGCATGTACAACACGGACTGTGACCTCATATAATATTTAAGATCTAATATGGCCAATGTCAAAAGGGCAACTACAGTGCAGCAGTGTTGGTTCTGTGACTGATTTCATCAGATAATCACACAGGAAGAACCACAGGGCGCTATCCCTGTCCTGTTTTAGCACGTGACCAGTTTTTACATTCATAGATTACCAAACCCACTTTCCCCATCTATTTCAATGAATATTCTGTCTAAAACTAACAAGTTTAGATATTATGTGAATGATATATGACCAAAAAGTACATCAGAATTAAGCTTTGGTATATTGGAAGAAAAATTATGTCTCTTCAAACATCGTCCTATAAACATTTTTACAGTATTGTTGCTCCAGTTGTTTCCTCTGATAGTTTTCTAAGTTTGATGAATACATTTTAGAGTTACATCACAATGACTTCCTCAATGGACGCCTCTTGGAGAGTTGCTGTCCGGGGTGCTGAAGTGGGTTAAAAATGGCAAGAGGCCAAGAATCCTTGTGTATAAAACGTCTTCTGAGACAAAACTCCGGCGTAGGAGCAGATGCACATGTTGCACAACCTAAACCTAAACGACACCACAGAACTAAACTACAGTTGGTTCAAAAGTAAAGAAGAGAAATTGGGTACAGCCATTGTGCAGCAAATCTTTAGATCACGTGTGACTCAAAAACGTTTTTATTGTTTCAATTTTTGTTCGAGTTTTGACCTGAGTGCTTCTCAACCACCTCTGTATATCCCCAAAGAGGAAAGAAGTGTGCCTTTTTTAGTTAAATTACAAAGTTTAACTTAATTTTCCATTTGTTTTGGTTGTGTTTGTTTCATTCTGTGCCAATCGTGCATGTAATCCAAGCTTCAAACTGCACTTACTCGTCCTTATCTAGTTTCCTCTCTCCCTGCTTCTTGACATAAAATGTTCATCTGTCTGAAATTACAGTAAACATCCCACTGTCCTCACTTCTTTTGTATTCTATTGAAGCATGTTGATGTGTTTAGAGTTACAAACTCGATCTGAAGCTACTCCTGATTATCCTGCTTTGCTCTTTTTTGTGCGTTGCTCACTTTGAAAGATGGCATTGTGGAAAGCTGGCATAATAATCTTGACCTATTTACACAGGGATTGCTTGTTATTCAGAGTTGTTACTAGACATCAGCTGGACCATCTGCATCGTGGTTCCTCCTCCACATGATGAGAAAGGTTTGGGAGTGAAAAGGATCCCTTCACAAGGTTAGGAGAAACGAGGGCAGTCTACCGGGGGGGGTGGGGACGTCGTGTTTGTCCTTTCTTCTATGAAGTGCTCCTCAGGGGTTGAAGGATAAGTGTAAAAATAGAAAGTTCTCAAACACACACGTGTGTGTGTGTGTGTGTGTACGTGTGCGTGGGTGGTGGACATGTGAGCTGAGAATAAAATGAAATGGAAGCATATGAAAGAACGCTCACTGATAACTTAGATGAATCTGTTCAAGCCGAGAGCCATTAACTTTTTTAGCAGCCTGCCTCTCTGATGTCTTTAACAGATGGAGCTGACCTCGCAGATGTTTACTCTGTGTGTTTTTACCTTTATACGCACATCACAGGATACACACACACACACAACCACACACACACGGTCTTTGTCACTGGGGATCAACAAGTGGCAGGAACAAAAACACCCCTGCGAGGAAAAGAGGAGGAAAGAGACCTCGAGCTAATTGAGAGGGATGACTTTGTTTGCGGCTCCTGAACATCTGCTTCCTCCAGATTAAATTAAACCAGGGTTGGATGACTGGACTAATCTGAGGAGTCTCCCATCGACATGAGCACTCTGTGGCAACACCCAGACTGACTCACCCAGTCACAGACACAAATATGCACAATCCCCTTGAGGAAAAACAATCGTTTTGCATTCATGTTTATTAAATCTATCCTGGTTTTACTCATCAGGAGCCTTAAAGTGACACCTGTTATTGGCCTCTCTTTTGTTTAATGCCACAGGAGGGGGGGGGGGGGCACTAATTATGGTTTGATACCAAACACACAAATATTTCCTGTTTCCTCACCAGCCTGTTGATCCACACAGGAAGTGAGTCACTGGAGAGAAACGAGACACTAATCTAAACTGTACTGGAGTATACAGAAGCTTAAAAACATGCATCGAGAAGCTCACCTTGAAATATTTCAGTTGGCAAACCTGTTTCACTTTTATATGATAGAGATTCAAATACTAAAGAGAATATAATTAAGTCATGTCATCTTAAGTACTTTTATTAACATATTAAAGCAACAATTTTAGGAATGTGATGCACAGTTTGTAGCTCGTAACACATGTATTTATTATCAATTACTCTAATTACACTTCGTTGGATATACACTTATTATGACTTTAATTTTGCCCTGATTCAAAAGGTTAAGTCAAAGTTCTGGAGGCTGATTGTTTCCGGGTTTGTTTGTTTTTTTTTTTAACCTGCCCTGGAAGCAGAGCCCTTTATCAGGGCAATAGAAGGGCTGGAAATGGAAAGCATGATAAGAGGTGTAGGGAAAGGAAATCTCTGTTCTGCTTCATGGTCAATGTTAACTTTCTGACAGCTTTATGCATGTCTGATCATGATATTTCATATTGCAGCTCTGTTTCATTTAGTGCAGACCTTGTTTTCCTATTGAGGCCACATTGAAGCCGTCTTACATTAAAAGGGCCAGTCAGCCTACAGGGAAAAAGCTCTGGGACGGCCAACAGGCCTTTTAATGTGGTTTCCACTCCCCGTGTTAAATATAGGACCACCCCAACTCCCTTATTAACCTACGAAATTAGGCTACCTTGCACTGCACACCAGAATGCTTCAAACTGGAATGTGGCTGACTGAAAGGCATTGAAATGGGCCCAAACAGCATACGGCGGTGGGGGTGGGGGGCTCATTTTGTAGGAGGACGAGTGCTGCTGGCTGACGTTTTAAACATCTGGTTACACTTGAGAAACTGGGCTGTTTCAGATCTTTTGCGAGGGATGCACAGCAGCCTTTTTACACAACGCTCCTGGAAGAAGACAGAAACGAGTGTCTAGTTTATACCTAAAGACAACAAACTCAGTGTGTTTTTCTTTGATACTTCTTCAACCAACGATAGTTTGATATATAAATACATGTGTTTATTTCCTCAAGTGTCGAACATTTTAGTTCAGAGGCCACATTCAGCCCAGTTTCAGCTTCACAGGGTAAAATAATGCAACAAAAACCTTTTTAATTTAAAGTGTCAAGCTTTTTGTCCATGTCTATATTTTCATAAAATCAAACAATTACAACAAAAATGACTACAGTCTCAACATAAAGCCAATTTCATTAAAACTTTCTGTTGCAAAATAGAGTCAAATGTCCAAATAGATTTCCTATAGCTGCTGCATTATGGGCGTTTTTACAAACCCAGTTTGACAGCATGGCTTTGAGGCTAACCACTCTTTCAAGCATCGCCGACATCTCAGCTCAGGTGTCAGTGTTGAGTTTTGTTCAGGAATTTGTTCAAAAATCAGTGGGTTCTTTGACCTTTTTACCATTTACTTTGGTGGTTTGGCTTTTTGTGGACCTGTTTTGGCCCATTGGGCCTTATATTTGACACCTCTGCTCCAAAGTGTTGGAACATTTTGCTGATCAGCAGCCATGTTGTTTCTAATTTATGTAATATTCACTTTGCACACCCAATTTCATATTTCCTTTTTGTTTAGAATAGACTCCTGACCCATTCCTTTCTTATTGCTGGTCTGGATCTTTTTGAACCAGATAATCCGAGATCACTTAAGGTTGTTTTGAAAAAAATTAAAGTGACTTTATTTTTATTGTTCATGATTTTTAGTTCAATCAAGAAGCTCTATTGATCATGTATTTGTTGCAATGTCTTTCTGGTTATTCAAATGCAATAGAATGTTGGTTTTATAGTTCCAGAGAGCAGTAGAGAGAAAACATTATGTCTAAAAGATACAACTGACTTTTTTTGTCATTTCAGTGGGAATGCCTTGCTTTTATGATGTGCTCTGCCACTTCCACCACCTGATGCAGGTGTTTTCTGTTCCCCTCTGCTAGACCTTCACCTGATGCTACATGCTTCCTTAATTTACTGCTCGTCCTAATCTGATGGCGTAACCAGCAAATCTGTCTGTTTTTGCAAGACAGTGTAAAGATTGTGTTGCTCAGGAAGTCCAGTATACAAACAGGAAGCTAGTTTTACTTCCTGCACAGTTTAAGAGGGACAACTGTGTTAAAGGCAGCACTGACATGCACACAGCATCCTTATGGAGCTGAGATAGAGTCATATATTGTATGCACGGTTTACATGCAGAAGACATTTGTGGTGTGACCTTTCTTAAAGTATGTGCAGTTGACATCATCACCTTCACCCTCACAAGTCCACATTTTTTTCAATTTCCATAATAGACAATGAAATAATTTACCATTCCACTTAATACAACAGCATGCGGTTGTGCGATCTTGCAACAAAATTACAAGCAGATTTATTATCATACCTAGATTTAAAGAAAAAAAACAACATGATTTATTAAATAAACACAACAACAAAAAAAACTAAACACCGCAGACAGAGGGTACCCTCTTTTCACAAGTATATCTTCCTTTTTCTCAGCCTGTCATTTGTCCTCACCGATCTCACACCCCTTTTCCTATTCACAGGCACATAAACAGTGAAAGCACTCAGGGGAGCTGTGAACTGAATATTTGCAAATTAAGAGCAGGTCCATATGGACAAAGCACCTGTGTGTGTGCGTGTGTGTGTGTGTGTGTGTGTGTGTGTGTGTGTGTGTGTGTGTGTGTGTGTGTGTGTGTGTGTGTGTGTGTGTGTGTGTGTGTCTGTGGATTAATTAATTTACTGCTCATATTAGCATAACTATAGATGTCAGGGCTGGAGTGCATCTGCATATGACAGAGACTCGGAGGTGGTCGACGGTAGGAGGAAGCGGAGAGGCAGCGAGGCCAGGGTCGTCTGCAGAACAAAGCCCGACTGGCCAGGATCCTCGTCGCGCCCCGCTGTAACCCCAGCAACGGAGGAAAGGATGCAGGAGAAACAGTGAGGATAGAGGAAGAACAACATCTGAAGCTCGGCTGGCCGCGGCACTCTGTTATTGTCTGACCCCGATTATAGTGTGTATGTGCACGCTGGCTGCAGACTAAAGACATAAACAAACAGTGGGCATCCAGTAAAGCCACGCGTGTGGACCTGCACGCATGGTGGCACAACGAAATACACTTACAGACACAGTCTGTCTGGTCTTTGCTTTTTTTTTTTTTTTTTGAATTGCTTGCAAATTGACTTTGCCACTTGCAGGGCATCTGCTTTTCTGCCTGGATTAGATCCAGTTGGGGTTTCTAGAGACTTCCAGCATGACTGAAGTGTCATAAATATGAAAATGTAGCAGCAGGCGATATGTATGCATAATAGATACAATTCCAGCAGAGTCTATCAGCTGCAAGAGCCAAAGAGAGGGGCTTCCCTTCTTCACACACCAGCCTTCACCTTCACTTGGATGCAAAATGAGGATAGAAACACACAAACACACCAAAAAAAAAATCACAAAAGCCCAGTCCAAGGCTGAAGCTGCCTGAACTCAGGCCTTTATCATCTTATCCATACGGAAGCTCTTGAGACCACAAAGGACTTTGATGAATTATAAAGCCTTGTAATTATCTATTAATTAGAATGTTTGTCTTTGTGTTCTGCCCCAGTTAAACCCTGCTTAGAAACCAAATCGCCGTCTTATAGTCGGGCATCAGGATGGATGAGAGGAACAACCACCACAACGGTTGCTCAACAACGCCATTACGTGACGGCTGTTTAATCCGCGAGACGTCAACCAGTGTCGGTGTTTCCTTTCCCACGGCTGCAGTGGCAGTAAAGAACTGGGAGAGCCGTGTTTGTAGAAGGGATTATACACAGGGACTGTGAGCGCCTCGGCACATTTCCATCCCCTCTTCGCCCTCCCTCCTCCCCACCGCTCTGACATTGCTCACACTTGAATTTCTCACATCATCTTCTCTCCCTCCATGTCTCTCACCTCGACTCATGCTTTTCCACACCTAATGATCTTTTTCTTTTTTTTGGCCTCCTTCTTTTAACATTTCGCTCTTTCATTTGAAGCCATGATCTTTTGTCTTTCATGACCTCACAGGTTGAAATGTTTAGATAGTCTTTACGTGGATATATCTTCATGCCACTGGTGTACATATGGTTAGATTCTTTGGTTTTATACAAAATACTGTTACTTTTTTGTATAAATTTGCAGTGTTTTTACTGACATCATATAATCTCTTGGTTTTAATTGTCTGAATGAGTTGGGCTGTTCCTCCCGGTGCATTCGAGAGCGGATATTTTTATAACTAGATCATGTTTGAGCCCATCTGTGTTTACAGTTTATCTTTGTTTCACGTAGTGCTCTCTGCACCGCCGTCCGGCCACGTCCTTCCATCAAGGCTCTGCCCAGGAAGCTGCTCCGGCCCCAGTTGGTCCAGATGGTTGTTCGTGCATGCGGCGAAAAATATGCTTGTGCATCCACCGAGGCCTTCTGCCCTCCACGTCGCAAAGTACATTTCCTCCTTCAGTTGGCAAAACGATAATTAACTGTTGATTCTGGATGATATGTATGCTCGGAGTGTCTGCTAAGGAACAGGTTGGTGATACAACACAATCACACAGTGATTATATTGTCATGGTGCGGCACGGTGGTGTCGTGGTTAACACACTGGCCTCGCGCTGAGAAAGATGGCTCAAGCAAACAGGTTTAGTAGCAGCAACTGAAATATTCACAGATGGTTTACTCTTAACTAACTCCCACAATATGTCATATGGACTTTACATGACGAGGACAGAAGGTTTTAATACGCTATGCGATATGGAGCCACTAAACCGTGAAGCTGCACTGTGCAACATGGGATACATGGATACTGCAACACTTTGTATTTAGCACACAGAATTGTAGAATACAACTAACAAGTCAGAAAGTCAAAAGTTCTGAGTTTCTCATTGCGGCACTGAAATTCTAAGTGTAAGAAAAAAATGCATAAATGATGTATTCACATTAATGCAAACATTTAGATGTTTAACATCTGTACATACTTGGTTTCTGCCATTGAGCATGCACACTTTGGCTTATTGATCCTAAAGTACAGTAGAAGAAAAGTAAATCGTATAGATTTGCATGATTTTTTTTTCTATAAATTCTTCATGAAAAGCCTTGACTCTGACAAATACGGGAATTTTCTTGCAGAAGGAAAATGTTGATAGTTCAAACTGAGCAGAAGTGAGGGTCAGGTTGACACTCCAGCGATGATTATGTAGGCGACTTAACTTCAGAAATCCACATATTGCTCATTCAGGCACAAACATTGTGTCAGACTAACCTGCGGGGTTATTTTGTGGGGTCACGGTGTCGGCGGAGGGGTCGGGCCAGAGGCTGCTGCAATACCACCGCTTCGTAGGAAGCCTCAAGGAAGGGTGGCTTCCACTGGAGGCCACCCATCAACCCCATTTCCATATTTCTCCTCTGTGGCTTCCCCCTACTGTGTGTTTTACAGATAGATGAAAGGGGAATAGAAGGGTGTTTGAGCTCCAGGGTGTATTGGTGGGGGGGCGGAATCAGTAATAGTACCATGGGAGGTCCAATATCTATTCACAGCAAGAGTGAGCTCTATGGAGGCACATGCAATAAGTCAATAGGGAACACTTCTCAAGCACACACACACACCTACACAAACACACCATATATCACTCATGAGGCCCGTTAATTGTCGTCACGTGTTCACGCACCTCTTACACTCGTCTCAACAAGTGTGAAGTGCTACTTGACCTTTAACCTGAACCTGAATGTAACAGCAGCATAAATCTACATGTGACCTTTTTTTTTTAAATTTGTAAAACATCCTGATTGTCACTGGGGTAGACCACCGCCTGTGTAGTGTGATGTCAGGCATTGGACCCCACAGAGACAGAAAAGCAAGTACACGCGCACACACACACACACACACACACACACACACACACACACACACACACACACACACACACACACACACACACACACACACACACACACACACACACACACACACACACACACACACACACATCCTCCACAGACTTTCTCTCTTAAACAGTCCATCCTTGGTTAACTGGGTCATCTTGTCTTTGTCCATCCCAAAAGTAGAACTTATGCTATTTGAACCTCCCGTTCTTGTCTCAGCAGTTTTTCCCTCCATTTGTGGTTTATTGGACAAATCAGCCGTGCATGAATTTGTGTGTTGCATGAAGGACCTATAAGTTATTCATGAAGTAAGTGTTAATCCAATTTGAGTAGAAGGTTGCATAGCTAGTATTACGACAATGCTTTTTTTTTTTTTTATGACAGTTTAGTCTCATTAACATAATGCTCAGTTTGCTCTTTTTACCTGCTGGACCACGTTACTGAAACCACTTGACAACTGATTTCATCAAATCCAAAAGTCTTAAAAGTGATTTTATTGCTTTAATTTTGCTAAACGGTTCGAATAGCAGTGATTATATTTGCATAACTAGAGTTTATTAAATGAAAGGTGCTCCACAAGCATTGTTACTATTCATCCATTTTTGTAATTGATTCATTATTGAGTGATTGCTATTATTTATTTCAATATATTAATAAAAAATGCTGATATCTCTCAGCTGAAACTCATTTTAGTTACACGTGTTACCTTCCAGAGATCTATGATTACCATTTTACAGCTCCCATCATCCCTGATGACTGTTTCCTCTTCTTTTTCTTCTTCACTTGGGTTGAAAAGGCAGTTGGCATCCGTGAGGTGACACTACCGCCATCTGCTGGTTTCAGCTAGTCACATACATACATATACATTCCCACCGCTCAAAAAAAATAAAAACAATTTCATTCTGTTTATTATGCATAGTTCTTCTAAAATGTATTTTAAAATGTTTGAATCTTTGAAACTTGATGTGCAGCGCAGGAAACGTGTTCACGGACAAAAATCAAGGTGAGCCAGCTAAGGAAATGTATCTCGAGACAATAGCAGAAACATCTCTGCTGAAGGCTCCTGCCAGCCTCCCGGCCCTGAATCGTATAAAGAGTGGATGGAATTGGTTATCTCAGTCCACAGGTGTCACTTCTGCCACACTGCGAATGCTTCCGGTCTTAAAAGTATAAATCTGTCCACGAAGTATAGGCATGAATAATTTTTTTCAAACCTGTAGTTGCTCTTTTCATTTGAAACTTTTCCATATAGTGCAGCATAATACCACAAATGCCTGATGAATAAAGATGATGTTCGACTGCTGCTGATCAACATGCACATCAGGATCGACTTCAGAGTTAAATCCCAGCTCCCTGTGTGAGCTGTCAATACACTCGATCATATCTGAGGTCACACACACCTCGCACTGGACATGTCAATGTGAAACTAAAGGAAATATTCACCTATTTATTGTTTGTTTTCATACAATTATCAACTGCTGTTGTGTCCTGCACAGTTCCATTTTTTTTTTTTTTTTAACTCACTCATGAGAATCTTGCCGTCAGTCCTCTTGCCTCCTTCACCGGCCGCTCTGAAAAGGTGTTGCCTTGATAAATTATTCAGTTTTGGCATTTAGAAATCTCTGCCCTCGTGAACGCAGAACACACACATTTAAGTGTGTGTGTCGTATAAACTGTCCTGAACATGTGAGGCACCCTCGACCCAGTGTTACTTGTCACGTTTCGTTTATTTCTTGATTTCACTTGCAGACACACGTGGTTGACTCGTAAAAGTTACATTCTTTTAACCTAAAGTGTCTATGAAGTTTACATGTAGCATCTGTTTCAATTTCCATTTATCTTAATTATACTAAGAATGAATTAAATTTAAAGATTTGTGTAGTTAAATTCATATTTTGTATTCAGACCCCGTTTGCTGTACCCAGTTTGATTTGGAACCTTCTCTACTAATCAATTTATACACGATGCCAAAACACAACAACTGCACCATCTTTGGATTCTTTTCTTTCAAAAGAACTAAAATCAAATCTCACATTGACACATCTATACATTCATTTATATCAGGGGTGTCAAACGTGAGAAATTATTTAAAACATTTCACTGCATTTTGCACCAGAATGTTTCATTAAATGTGGCTTTATGCTGAGATAGTAGTCATTTTTCTGTAGTAATTGTTAGGTTTTGTGAAAAGATAGACATTTTGATTATGTATAGTGCACCACAACAAAGAAAATCTTTGAAATTCTACTTATTACTTTGCTACTTTACTGATCTGGCCCACTTAAGATGAAATGTGGCTCCTGAACTAAACTATGTTTGACACCCCTGATTTATACCATAAATCTAATTATTACATTTTGGATGACATGTTTGTATCGCTTGACTGTACGTTTCCTTTAGTACATTTAACTATTTGGACAGGATTTGGATTTATCTGTCAGTAAGGATTAAAGTGTAATGGTGCAAAGTCACTCACACAGTATTATGCGATGTAAAGATCCTACATTATCACTGCAGTATTTCACTGATTCTATTGTGTTTCTTTCTCCCTCATTTGGGAAACATTCCCATCAGGTTCCACCAATAACAGTATTCTGGAGCAAAGAGAGACCAATTAAATGAAGCACACGGAAACAAGAATCTATTTTCAGCTTATCAAGGCCCGTGGTCCCGGGAGCTGTAAAGTTTTAATTGACTGGACGCCGTTAGAATAACTAACTCTGTCATCAAACATCCCTGAATAAAATATCAGACTGAAAGTAACAAAAGATGCAAATCAGACTAAGCCGCTCCTGCTGCGTGGAGTAGAAATTAAAGCTCAATTTAGGAAATAAGAGATGAATTGACAGAAACTGTGTTTAAACTGTCATGGAAAAAAAAACAACCTGTTTTACAATTAATATATCAACAGATTACCAGTTTGTTTTTCTTTTTTTAATTTCTTAGAAATGTTTAAAATTCTTTTGTCACTGCTCTTTTTTTTTTTTTAACTCCCCCTTTTGTTATTGAGTACAATGTGTGCCTGTTATTCTGCTGGCGTTAATTAGACGCGCAGGCTTTGTGCTCCCTGTTGTGGGAGACGACAATGTGATGAAAGCTCTAACCCAATTTCTCACAGCTTTCCATAAAATTCTTCTGATATGATTATCTCAAGTGCACACATGCAGCGGCACACAGAACACACAGATGCGTGCGCAACGCGTCGTAACGCACGCCACATCCCGGGGAACCGGGAGCTTCCTGCAACCCGAATCAATGAGGAGTTGAACATTTTCACACGTTGAGAAAACCCCGGCCTTGAATCCTTTAGATTACAGTCGACTCGTGTGTGCATTTCAGTCACTGTTGGTGGACTCGAGGCTGCTGCCCAGGGACTCCCACCGCAATATCAGAGGAGGGAGGAGAAAATGAGGAGGTTGAGAGAATAACATTAAGTACAGCAGGTGTTTGGCTCCGTGTTCCTCTTTAGAACGGGAGCACAGGGCTAATAGCGCCGAGACTACAGGAAGGCCTCAGCAACTGGAGGAATCAGAGCAAAAAAAAACCTGCCTCACAAACCCCTGCGAGCGCACGCACACACACACACACACACACACACATACACACACACACACGCACACACACACACACACACACACATAGATTTATGCTATAGCCGCACATACCCTCGCCCCCACTTTGACAGATGACCTCCTCGGTGGGGCGTCTGGGGGACGCCAGACAGTGTGAATTGAATTTCATGGAAAAAAGAAAAAAAAAGAGAGAGAAGGAAACATTGGCCGCTCACAGTATTGCAGAGAAATAAACGGTCAACCACACCGCTCCTGAACACGGCGACATTGGCACGCTTTAATCTCAATTACATTGCAACTGCGGTGCCTTCAATCTCCATAAGACCTGGCGTCATTCTGTCCTCCATTGCCCCCCCCCCCCCCCCCCCATCTTCTCTCCTTTTATCATTCTTTGTTTCCTCCATCTTTCAATTCTCCCACCAATCCCCTGATGCCAGGCTTATTTTGGCTGTATCATGCGGGTACATGCAAATCTGCGCACGCTTCTTTGGATTTGTGTGTGATTTTATGTATCTGCAAGTCTTTATGTGAGTGTTCGTCCTGAGGGAAGACCAGTGTTTGAAAGAAGAAGAAAAAAAAGAGAAAGGGAGAAAAATATATCTGTGGCACAGATGATTGTTCTTGGGGAAGTAATTCTAGTCGCATGTGGCAGAACGAGGGCCTATGAGCTGTTGTCGACTGACCTTTTTACATAACTATGATGGCTTAAGGGCTTCAAAGGTGACCGCACGAGTTTTTTTGGTTTATTCTTGTGGGTTTTTTGGGTTGCCCATCCAGGTGGGCGAAGTCCCACAGGTTGGAGGCAGGAAAATGGGATTGTAGCTGTTTTATATATATTTTTTGTATTTTTGAACCTTGTATGGTCACTATTGTGTTAAATTTGGGTACAAGTGACTTTTTATTTTTGCTTCAGGCACGTTTGGTCGTATTGATGTCAAATGAGTTATTCTGTTACCTGAAAGTCCAGTGATTTGTTAAATTCTTGTACAAATAAAAGTTGGAATCTACAGATAATCAACCAAATGCAGAACTGAGTAATTAGATGCAATATTGTGTCTTAATGAATTTACAGACTTAACCACTAAAATAAGCAGCTGAACTTATTTTGTAACATGTACATTTTTCAATATAGTTGAAAATACAAGCTGATTAAACAATGAAGTACTTTTTAATTGAACAAAAGCATCAAATATGACTGAGAGAAAAATGACAACGAAACGAAAAAGCCACAGCAGTGGGTTATCAGTGTGACTTCTGTGAATCCTTTTCACCTCTAACAGTCATGTGATATAACGCTCACTTCAATTCTGTGGCTTTAAGAGCTCTAGTACTTTATTCTGTGTGTAGTGTCAATGAACACGCCATTATCCAACCATCTGCATCTATACCACTTTATTAAATTTAGTCCCATTAAAAGTCTTTGTTCACCAACAAAGACTTATAATCACACAAACACTTACACCATTCACCACTTCACCTCTGAATCAAGTTTTTGTAGAAAGCTGAAGTACATCTATATATGCACATGGAGAACTTCACATAAAAAGGCCTCGACGCTCAGATTCAATCTGGAGAGTTTCTCACTGTGACACAAAAGTGGCATTTAGTCATATTTATATTTATATCAGTCTCAAGCATGTCTGATCTGTAGCTTAAAGTCACATTTGTCCAGATTAGGCGCTCCAAATATACCTGCCGTCTCTATCCATGAATCACCAAACTCACTAATGGTGAGTCGAAAGGCTCCGTGAAGCTCACTTTGAAGCGGTGACCCAGGAGGACAAGTCAAACCAAAGAAGGAGAGACCGGGCGTGCGGAAATCAGAGATGGAGGGATGGAGGGAGGGAGAGATTGAGGGTGGTCATCCCATTAAACTGCTGACTCCTCTCTGGCCTGTGAGTCTTTTTACCATAGCAACAATGCCCAGTAGAGATACGTTAATAATGTAGCAGACGGGAAAATAAAGCTGCCAATCAAAGGGTCTGAGTCCCCACAGCACTGAGTGAATTATTCACCACAGGCACTGATTAGAACTGGCAGGGAGAGCAGGAGAAAGAGACCCACAGAGGTGTGGTGAGCGTAACAAAGGCGAGGGGGAGACAGACTGAAAAGACAAGGAACGTATTAACTTGTTACGTAACTCTGGAGCTGAAAGAAGGGAGCAGTGGGTTGTGCTTTATTTCAAACAGATCAGGACAAATACGTCCTGTCATAATAGGAGAAGGCAGTCGGTGGTGAGCTGACCCACTACGTTTGTAATAACTCGCCGCTCTATTGTAGAGCGGAGCCCAAAACACATTTCCCCCTTTTGTTAATCTCTCGCGTGACAGTTCATATCTGTCCCTGCCTCAGATTTCCTTCTTCTCCTCGTTCCCTCTTCACGCTCCGACTGAGACGCGACGGCGAGCGGCCTGAGAAAGCTGCACGAGCGTGCCCATCTCTCCCCCTCACTGATAGGAATGCAGATCGCCAAACAACCGGCTGCAGCCACCCTAAGGGACGCCGACACGCCGTCCCCTCCCCCCTCGAGGCAAGAAGCAGCAAGTCGTCAGAGGACACGAGGAAGGAGCGTCTCACTCACGGATGCAGGAGAGTCAAAAAAGCAAAAGGCTCGCAACTGTTCGGCGAACTCGGTCACAGATTCTGCGAGATGCTGTTTCCTGCTCACGTCTGTTTGGAGTCCCCGCCTTCAGACACAGCTTCACTTCCTGCCCTTTCAATTAGCAGTGCTTGAAACACACCGCTTCCTGGCAAACCTTTAGTCATTAGGAAGCAATTAGTGACTTAAACACACTGAGCTCTTGTATAAATTTAGCCTTTATATGATAACGTCGTTCTCGCGCCGGCAATGGAAAGATGCTTGTAATTGGGAGCCTTTGGCACAAAAGGAAATGTGCCACATAATCATTGACACGTGCGTGCATAAAAGACAGATGTGCACACATAAACAGAGATAGTGATTTTGTATTAGAATGACAAGAATCGCCAATTTAATGCCTTTGCATGTTGGATTTTTTGTTTGGGTCTTTCATAAATAATTTGATGTGAGATTCAACAGTTGTCTGAAATATCTACAAATACAATTATATTAGCTCAAATATAGGTTTTGAGTAGTGTGTGTGTGTGTGCGTGCATGCATGTGCGTGTGTGTGTTCTACAGTAAACCACCCCACCAGTCTGTCCTTCCTGACCCAGTTTACAGTTTTTTTCCAGAACTGAAGGCGACCCTGTGTGTGTGGTGGAGCACTGCTGGATGAAACCTCATCTTTCCACACACCGGTTTTGCATGCCTGTGTGTGTGTGTGTGTGTGTGCATGTTTTTGTGTTACGCTGTGGAGACATCAATCTGTTTGCACAATCCCAATGTGAAGATTTTCTTTCCTTTTGAAGCTGCAAAGCTTTCCCTCGTAACATAAACGCCTTAAACGTTGGTTCAAAGGTGCTTTACAGTCAGACTGAGGCTCTGGTCAGACTTGGTGTTTTACAAGTGGTAGTTGTGGCGATGGTTTGGAAAAGTCTTCAGGAAATGAATGCAAGTTGATGTAATGTCCTCTGAAGTGATGGAAACACAATTCTCCGTGACCGTGTGTTTGTGTGTGTGTGTGTGTGTGTGTGTGTGTGTGTGTGTGTGTGTGTGTGTGTGTGTGTGTGTGTGTGTGTGTGTGTGTGTGTGTGTGTGTGTGTGTGTGTGTGTGTGTGAGTGAGAGTGCATGCGTGCATGCATCCATTCATGCACTTGTGTGTGTGCGTGTCGAGGGTGGTAAGACGTTGTTGAGTTTTGTTTTTGTCAGGATTACACATGGTGGAATAACGCCTCAAGCAACCAGATGGAGTCTCTCTGTGTGAGAGCTCCATAATCAAATTCGTCTTTGCAGTCCACCACTTGTTCATTACGTAGGAACACACACACGCACACACACACACACATACATGCATACACACACATGCACACGCACACACACACACACACACACGGACGCAAACACGATGCTGCTCTGCTCTAAATAAATGAGTTCATTTTACCCAGTAGAATTGAAAAAAATTAAAATAAATGTGTACTTCGAAAAACTACCATGAAAGCCGTTGGCTAAGTGGGTAGCAAAACATAAAGTGCTTGACAGTGAGGTGGCGAGGTCCTGTCACTTTCCAGAGTCTGATTTTAGTTCAGACAAAATTCAAACACAGGGTTTCTGAAGAGCACGTGCGTTGACCGAGGTGCGCGTCTGTCGCGGTTCCTCCGGTGGCACGTGTCCTTCCAATATCCACAACCGTCGAACATGTTTAGTCATCGTACTTTATTTATGTTTTGATGTGGGAAGTTGAAATGGGTTCGCGTTGGCGTCGAGCCACCGGCGTGGAGGAAGAAAGAAAGAAAGGAACGATGGATGTTTGTTTTATTTTACCAGGTGCACATTTTTCAAACTGTCGCCGCGACCTAAAAAGGCTGTTCCGTGCCGGAGACGTTTACTCGACACAGTTGTCTGGATCGCTTCAGACTTAACCTACATAATAGAAAGGCAAACAATGTATGGGCTGCAATGGAGATGTGAGCGCATTGAATTAAACACAATCGCGAGCCGCCGGGGAAAGATCGTGCTCGATACGGCCCGGAATAGTTTGAGCATCGTGTATTTAACTCGCCAGACACAATAACCTAAAACTGTCCACAACTCCTGGCATTTCATAGAATACATACACTCTGTGCTGAATGGCCTTGGGGTATCACTGTGAATTCAAATGGGGTTTTGTGTATTTGTTGTATTGAGGTTGTGATTACTAATGAAAGCTGGTTTGGGTGGTTGGAGGGTTTGTGGTTGCATGAAAATGAAATGAAAGGAAATGGTCAATTAAGTTTGCTTTTATAGTATTTTCTTTTTTCACTGCTTGTGCTGGCCTCCAAAGCAATTTGCACAGTTAATCACATTCACCCAGTCACACACCAGCGGCTGCCATCCTCTCAGTGAGATTCTGTGTCTTGCTCAAGGACACTTCCGCGTGTGGACAATGGAAGAAGGGGAACTGAACCTGCAACCTTACGACTGAGTGACATCCAACCGAGCCACAGAAATTAGAAGGTGAAAACAAGACAAAGCTTCACAACTCCAAGTGGAATAAATGTAATTATGTGGTGCAGATAAGATGGGGACAGTTGCAGTGAGTTAGTACAGCTCTATTGTTATTTTAAAAGGATTTTATTTGATGTTCAGAGAGGTTGTTTTTTTTAATCCCTCCATAATGTAGATGATTTAGCAGAACAAATGCATAATATATATATATATATATATATATATATATATTTTTTTTTTTTTTTTTTTTAATATCTCCTTTATTTGGACAGTGAATGTTTCGAGATTGAGCATCCTCTTTTCTCTTCTTGCCATGCACTTTCCATCTGATACCCACAGAAAAGCACTTTGCCTTTATGACTGCAGGCTGCGAAGCATGGCCTATCTCATCATCTCCAGAATCATGACTTACAGTCCACATAATGTCTGCAGACAGAGTTTTAAATAAGAGACCTTTAATCTGATGAGTGTCTCTGTGAAGCCACAGCAGGTAACCTCGTTACTCCAGCAACTGGACCGGCTCTCCTGCACGGCCTGTTCTTTAGAAACATGTGTTTATGTCCTCCATGTGAATCTTAAGTGTTGCCTTTTGCAGTTTCAGTGGCTCGCCTAGTAATAAAGTCAAAAGGAGGGTGTGTGTGTGTGTGTGTGTGTGTGTGTGTGTGTGTGTGTGTGTGTGTGTGTGTGTGTGTGTGTGTGTGTGTGTGTGTGTGTGTGTGTGTGTGTGTGTGTGTGTGTGTGTGTGTGTGTGTGTGTGTGTGTGTGTGTGTGTGTGTTGTGCAGGACAAACAGCTGAGTGTATAGGTAGCTGATGTGGAGGTGCTTCAGGGCCACATGTGGCGTCTGAGTCACAAACTGGATCCAAATGGTGCTTCTCATATTTTCCTGGATCTGCCTGTTGCTCTGCAGCTCCAGATTTGTTGTTTTTTTAATTCCTCTCAGCCTCTGTAGACGTAGCCTGCTCACCACCCAGTACTGCTTTGAACACCTCTCCTGGTGATTTCTGAACTATAATCCCAAAGACTAAATAATGCATGTCCCTGGTCCTCTGAGATTTTTTTTTCCCCCAGAGATGAGTCAAACTCCACATTGAGAAGAGATCATTTAAAACCTGACAGACAAACACACCGTGACCGACTCTGTCTGCAGAACCTGTAATCACTGTGCTCTATAAACCTGGATTTAGAGCTTCATAAAAGGACTTCAGATTGTCACTGAGATGAACTCTTTCCACTCTTTCCCTCTGATATCAGTTTGACAACCACTGCTGCTCTCCAGTGGTCTATAAATGTAACTGAACAAAACCAAAGTTTCCTACGAGAAAGTCTTCTGTTCAAGATATCAGAGGGGAAGCCTTTATATACACAAGATGCAATTGAAATATTTATATCTTCTTAAAACATGATTTAGAGGAGAAGAAAAAAAGAGAAAACAACAACAACGAGGGTAAAGCGAGACAGAGAGAGGGAGACAGCCTGCCTTTCTTCTCCAGCACAAAGCAGCAGACAAAGAAGCGTGGACACCTGATCACCAGGACCTTGGACCAGAGGGAGGGAGTCTGCAGGAATAAAGGGGGAGACGGGTGAGGGCATGAGGTGCATTTGACTGTATGTGTGTGTCTGCCTGAAAGGGAGAGAAAGCCAGGAAACAGGTCGCCTTTGTGCGGCAGCGAGTAATGAGGGGGGTAATGAGGGTTTGGGTTTCCAGAGCTGCCCATTACAAGTGCACCATAGCTGGGCCCAGGTGAGCCAGGGGACCGAGGGGGCAGAGAGGGGCGGGCGGGTATCAATGCAGACTCGGGTGCTTGATGTAGATATCAGTGAATAGCCGTCAGTCTCAAACTGCCACACGGGGAGTAGAAGTGACACTTTAATAAGTCTGGCTGGAGCAGCTTAATGTGTCAAAATATGAATCTATCTCAATTTAGTATCTCAAAAGGAGTAAAGCTGCAGCACAATTATTCCACTTCTTCTGTGTTATCATCATTTTCCACCTGGGGGCAGCAGACAACGCTGATGGCGCACAGTCTGACAGGAGGAGAAGTTTTATTTTACTACATCCTTACAGTCGGGGGCCTCGTCAGATAAAACACACAGAACCTTTGTCTGAATAAGTATGACGTGTAAGCATTGTAAATACATCCGTCATAATTACGTAATGACGTCAGTCTTGGCTAAAGTGCATGGCTGGACTTCGCGTCAACCTCTCACACTCCAACAGGTGAGCCGCAGATGTTTTACGATCATTGACCACTGAATTGTAAACAACTGAAATGTAAACAGCATAACAAATGTTATCTGTAAGTGTTTATGGAAGTCCAAACAATGTTGATTTCCTTTTTTTACATCCGACTCATGTGTGTGCAGCTCATTAACAAACTCTTTTTTTTATTTATATATACTTTACTACATAATCGTTTACAGCAGTGTTGTTGAATTCTGCTCCCACGTGTTTTATATGTTTTCCCGCTCACACACACTTGACTGTAATTCCTTGATGACACTAGTTTCACCTCCAGGATTACACGACACTGTTACACATTGTCATTACTGAATGAATCGGTGAAGAACAATGCTTTCTTTCAAATCATTTTAATGTGGTAGATGTTCAAAGTATCCCAAATTGGCTTCCCTCACGGGAACATATATACTTCAATTGTACCCACATTTAAGAAACCACAGGGGAAACTTAAACAATATGCCACTCTGATATGTCCAAACCTCAAATAAATCCAACTACTAAAAAGTGAAGACTGCCAGATATAGTATACTGTAAGACAATGTTGTGACTTCCACTTTCATTTCATTTGTTTTTACATATATTTAGCTATATCTGACAGACAGAGAATAAACACAACATGATAGCCAGGTGAGGAGCGATTTAATGTGTTTGTGTGTGTGTGTGTGTATGTGTGTGTGTGTGTGCACAGTGTATTAGAGAGCTGTCATCTTTATGAAACAAGTCTGGAGGCAGTGGGCCATGCAGGCTGGGAAACAATAAAAAATTCAAGAGCAGCAGAGGTCGCTTTCCGGGGTTAATTTGATCTTTAGTGAAATCAGCCCCGCCAATTCTGCAGCGACTTTTCAGCTTCAATGTCTCCCACTTTCTCGTTCCCCCCAAAGTGACAAAAAAAATAAAAGCCGATTCCTTCGTGTGTGTGTGTGTGTGTGTCCATCAGAGCTGTAAAGCCTTGGATGTTTCACTCGCCGTCCCTCAGCTCGCCTGTCTGACTGTGTAAACTCAGGAGACTGACACTGGGACCGGGGCAAGACAAGCTAACAAGTGGAATGTAAGCATTTGTGAAATGTGAGAACTTGTCTGCGACTTGCTCTCTGTGTGGAGTCCAAAACACCACCGTGGTCTGAGCCTGCGTGGATGAGTGCGTGTAACTCATCTGAAACCCCAACATGTTTTTAGAGAGTTTTCAGCGGGTCGTCTTTAGGATGAGAATTTAAATAATCCACTCTATTTATGTTAAGAAAAAACGGCACTTGTTTTCTCTCTTTTTTTTTTTTTTTACAGTCATTTTTGAGTTAGCTAAAGCTCAAGAAGAATAAAGAAGAAACTCTCTATGAATGAGGCCGGTGTTAGTAAAAGACTGATATTAATGGTAACACCTTCAGGTTATCTGGCGTCTTGCCATCACGTTTTCCACGATACTTCTGAGAAAACTATATGAAATACGTTACACTTGTGGGCACAAAATGTGTTCACATCACCACATGTGGAGACTCGCCCTCCATACAGGGAGGCAGAGGGAGCACCTTTTTGAGTTTTATTTTATTTATTTTTTTAACAAGAATCAATGTGACACTGTCTTTGTGTTAAAACTTCATTGGGTATTTCAGTAAAATGGCTTTCTAGGGTTCACGAATAATAGTAAAGTTGGAAGGTTTCACATTAGCCCCGGTTTACACGACCTGTCAAGTAAACACGCATCGTTTTTGCGCACTCATTTAAGTTTCACGTTTAGACAGCAACAATTTGTAACCGTTTGTTCACGTGGAAACGGCAGAACCTCTAAAATCAATGCAGTTGTCATGTCTCGCCACTAGTGGGTGCCCTAACCATTGTCGGGGCATTTGCTAAAAATTGGATTTACCCTATTTCCATGGAGATGGAATCAGAGCACTTTCAAAAAGTTCAACCTTGGACGTTGTTTTCAAAAAGTTGCGTTTTCAGTGGCTCTGAGTACCACTGTCATGTAAATTGACACCCAAAACATAGATGTTTTTCATTTTCACAAAAAATCTGTTGTGTAAACGAGGCCTGAGAGTGATAGAAAGACGATTAAGCACAATCAAAGAAGGAAATTTGCTGACGCACGATAATGTTTAACATTTCTTAATTATGATTACTCAACCCTCTCAGTTACAGGAAACCAGCCTAACGTACTGATTTTCCTAACTACAAAAAAAATCAAATAAATAAAGCCATTATGATGTCCGGTTGCCAGTAGCACGAAGATACAATATTTGTGGGTCTGAATACAACCACTTCTGAATGGAAAACTACCACTTAAAAAAAAAAAAAAAAAAGACATTAATGACCCCAACAGAACTTATCATGCAAACACACTCATTCATTTCAACTATATTTATACAGGCGATGTCATCCAGAGTCACGTTGATCTGTTAAAATACATGATTCAAACTTCATCTCTCCTGAAGTGACAGACTAAAGTAAAAGTACACGGAGAAATTTCAATAAGCCTGGACGTACAGTAATCTGTCCCACACTTTTTCTGTCCTTTGCTGTAATGCCAACCAAGACACAAACCCTGGAAAACACTACCTGCTAAACATTAGACCTCTGTAGATTCTAAGTATCTTACAACAATGAGAAAAAGGTTAAAATGACCCTTATATTTTATACTGCTAATAATTCCTCACAGGGTACTGCCAACCTAACATAATCTGTAACATACTTTCTGGATTTCTTCAAACTCCTGAGAGTCGAACAACAGTCGCTCCTCCACTTAACATTCAAAGAGAATATGAGCCGTCTGTATCTTTTTATCTTTCCACAGCTATAATTTAAATGGTAACAGGCCAATTGTAATTGACCACAAAACAATGACTAAATTACATCCTAGACAAGTAGAATCATTAGATCAGCAGAAATATATGAAATACAGAACACCAAAGCCTGAGAACAATTACTGTGGGCAACAGCGAGACTCGAGGAGAAACAACATGCGTCTCAGTATATGCTTATTTCTCTTTTTGGCCACTGTCCATACCACCCATGTTCCCCCGATGGCTTGCAGTTATGTAACTCCAAACCAAATTTGCACTGATTTGGTTGGACAAAGGGAGGAGGGGGTTGTCTTGGAGACTGCAATGCTTATTTAAAAGAATCCATTCTTGATAAATTTTCCATGTAAAAAAAAAAAAAATCACTTTGTTGAGTGATGTGAAGCTTTTTCAAACGGTGCATTGGCCTTTTTCTATTTTTCTTCACCGACGAATTCCAAGAATTAGTCTAAACTGTAAAATCTGTGATTAGCCAATACGCTCCAGATGGGCGTCTGCAAGTTGAGCTTTGCCACAGAGTGAGTAGAGGACAGCACAGAAGCTTTGCTGCGCTGCTTTTGTTGGCCTATTTGCTTTCCGATGTACCCTGAAATCAAAACACACACATCAAGCGGCCCCAGAGCAAATCTCCAGGTTTACATATTTCTTTCTCTTTCTCCGTCAGCTCTTCACTCGCAGCGTCTGGCTCAGGTCCCGGTCGCACTGCTCCTCTATTAAGGGTCCTGATGGCGGTATGGCCGTCCTTTCAAGAGCCTGCGCCTTGTTTGATCCCATCCCAGGTTTCAAAATGGGGGGGGGGGGACACCTGATTCCTGTCCTGGGTGAGCTGGGCGGGTTGGGAGGGGTTGGCCATGGGGAAGGAAAGTGGGCAGTGAGTACAATGTTTGCAATAGTCGGTTATAGGAAAAGTCCCGGTCCCCTCTTTCTGTCCTTTTCCCCTTTTCTCTGTGTCCCTCTGGCTCAGATCCTGTTTCACTAGGTTAAAGATGGGGAGGCAGGTGGCTCACGGGGGAGTCGGGGGTCCGCTCATGTGTCAAATCCTCATCAGTCACAACTTGTGTCTTGAGAATGACTCTAAATGTAAAAGCAGCCGTGCAATAGAATACAAACCAAGACTGTTTGTCGGGAGAAATCGTGAGCTGATTCCTAAATAACAGACAGATATAACATGTTTTGTAGCTCGGAGCTTTTTGAAACGGCTTCAAAGTCATCTCGCTTCTTTATTTGAGGCCCAACTCCTGCAAAAACACATTTCCAACCATATTATGTAATAAGCTTCAGCTCCTCCAAAGCCGATCTTCATTATGCAAGATGCATCTTGAATACACTTTGGCTTATTTTTGGTCTTTTTCTCTTTCTGCAGCTTCTCATAGCAATGATTTCCTCAATAGTACTTCGCCACAAGACTGTGTCAGCTATTTATGTCACTCTGAAAGCTCCCGTCACTTCAGCTGGGTGTAGAAAATCACAGGGCTCATACTCGCATCCAGATATTCAACAACAGCGTTCCAGAAAATACCCACCTCTGAGTTTGGAACGTGTCCTACACACACTAACTTTTTAACGAGGCCCCAGTATAAAATTCACATCTAGGCACCGAAGTCTACCAGCAGTAAACACAGTTTTATTTCCAGAGGAGCTCATTTTCTGCTTCTACGTTTTCTTTCTAAACACGATGCCTACTTCTTTTTTTTTCTCTTTTTAATGTTACAGATCTCTCCTTCTCAGCGATTTCTCATTGCGTGTTATAAAGTGTTTTAATGAAATTCTTGTGTCAGAGCAAGGTCAGGTCGGACGTGTCATAAATACAGACCCTAGGGGCCTAATGTGCTCTGGAGCAATGGCAGGAATTTTTACAGTTTAAACACAGGCCCAATTGCCTTCCAAGCAGGTGGAATTTTTGCCAGCGGATGCGGCTGTTTTGCACTTGAGCTTTATGTGAAAAGGACTACCTTGGCTGTGACTGCTGATGCAGGGCAGGAAGTGCTGCTTTCATCTGTCAGACATGTGCAGAGATGATAAACACCACTTTGTTCAGGACTTTAGTCTGCAGCCACGCTGCGTGCAGAATATGCTATTCGAGAACTCGTGCCTCACGTCGTTCAGACGATAACATCCACAGCTCGGTCCCACCAGAGGATGAGACACCACGGAAGAGATTACCTAAAAACAAAATGGTCCAAAACTGCATGTTTCTGTTGGACGCAGCCCAATTGTTTGTTTATCTCAGAAACGCCACTGAATTTATCACTCTCCTCGCCCAAACCCTAAATCATAAACAAGGCATGAACTGGTCTGTTCCTTCCTTATAAAGCAACGGAGAAACAGTCCCTTAGAGCAACTTTGAGAACCATAACTTACTGTTGCTGTAAACTTTGACCTAAATGGTCTTTTATGGAGTGAAGCCAAGTTCTACAAGGGTATTAAAAACTGTGAAGAAAAAAAAAAGAAGACTACAAATTGTGCTTACAGGTCTCTCAAATGTGCTGGATGTGACAGTCTGAAGTGACTCTATCCATCCATCTTCTATATCGCTTTAGCCAACTTTGGTTTTCAGTTTGCTGGAACCAATCACAGCTGACTACTGGCCAAGGTAGGGTACAACCTGGACAGGCTACACCAGAGCTGGACATCATAAGGCCCATGTTATTGGCCATGATCAGATCATTAGTTGTGTCTAGCAACTGTTATTTGTTTTTCCACACAGAAAAAAAAAGAAAGATAGATTTGTTATGCACTTATTTACTCGATTTTTAGTAAAACTAGAAACATGATTTCCACATTAAGGCTTTGACTCTGAGAAAACGTGTCACAAAGCAACAGCTTTATATGAAGAGATAATTCTTCTTGAGCAAAACTCAACCTCAACTTGAGTCTCGGCCGTCGTTTGCAATGCTAATTTGTCATGGGGCCCTGTGGGAAAATTACTTGTCCACCCCTGGGCTATACAACAACACATATTTGCACTTACAATTACTTTAGAGTCGCCAATTTGTCTGTAATGCATGTGCAGTGTCTCTGGGGCAGGTTGCACCACTGTATCACAGAGATACTGAACATGCACCTGTGTCTGCATTAGCCCCTGTCACTCCGACATACTGTAGTTATGTAGTCAGAAACTTGCGTCACTTAGTATAGATCTATAGTGACCAAGAAGGTGATATAAAGTGGTTTATGTTTCATTCCGTTTAGTTTTTACAGCCATTTTGCACGCCACAATCGTCATAGGTGAAATGTTGAAATTTTCAAGACGGAGCTAAAACCCACACGAGATCCTAATGAGCCAGTTAGAAGCTCACTCAAATAGGGAGACATGTTTGGATCCGTGGGCGTCTCTCCTTGTCTTTATGAGGTGAATTAATGAAAGACACAGCGGCTCATTATAAGGAAACTTTACCACATGGGTTCAGTCAGCAGCAGCTACTGCCCTCTTTCTTTCTTTCTCTCTTTCTTTCTTTCGTTCTTTCTTTTCGTTTGACGTGCATACAGTCATGCCCGTGTGCACTCACGCACATACATCCAGATTTATGGCTTGTCTCCCCTGAACGGTGAAGTAATCACCTGTGACTCACCAGAGAGAAAGTTCACACGGTGGAAATGTAATGTTATATCAATTAATCGGGACTCCCACCTGGCAATTACATTACATCATTTCCATTCCAGCTAATTGCATTAACACCGAGTGTCGGCATTCTGGTTTTAGCTACAACCCTCCCGCAGCTTTCCTTTATCCGTTGTGGTCACAAAAAGTGTTTTGTGCAGGTCTGCATATCTACATGAATAAGGCCTCGTATTATGACAAGTTGATAATAACATTGCTATGGCTGAGCAGGCAAACGCTCGAACTTTATGACTTTTCTTTCTGCGTGCTCAGTATTAAATACCAAATCTCCACCAGTCATGCTTGCAAGAGTCTGAGAGCTTACACGTTCATTAGAGAAGTGTTAAACGTGTTTGGACTAAGTGAGGGTTAATAAACGTGCGATAAGCAACAAGGACAAACAGACGTGTCTCTCTTTGGGGGTTTATGGAGCAGCATATTCGTGCCTTGTAAACAGTTTATTCATCCAATTAAAGGTAATGAGCCATGCTGAGCAGAAATCAAAGGGTGGGGCAGCTTTTCCAGAGCTAATCTCATAATTTGTCATTATGGCCGATGTTTATGCTGAATTTCTCCTGGCTGTATAGCCCTCTCTCCGCCTCCCCTCGTCTCCAGCCACATTCCTCCAGATGGGTCCGGGTGTGTCGAGTCCGAAACTTAAGCGCATCACCTGGCATATCAAAGACTGGATTTCCTTCACGTTACTGCGCTCCTGAGTCAAAAAGACTTTCTGGATAAATAATAATGTTGCTGGTAAGAATATCAGCAGTGACAAAAATCCATGTGATTTAGATTAGCCTGTAAAACATGAACAACCCCCCCCCCCCCCCCCCCCCCTCTGCTCTTCAACTCTGACCTGTGTTATGGTTTCCAAATTGAAACTCAAGCCCACAGAATGTCATACAGCAGTACAATGCAGCGTGCTGCCCATGCTGTGCTCAGCATATGTGGGCAGGATTGACTTACTGGGGGCCAATGTTTTATTTAGCACGTGTCAAAGTGGTTGTGTGTGCGTGCGCACGCTTGTGTGTGTCTGTCATAAGGGCACGTTACCCCGTGTTTAAAGGCGCATTGACAAATACTCACCAACAGTCAATTACAGATGTGACGGATTAACTTTTGCAGGCGGCTCGCAGCTCAACGTGGCGCTGGTTTTATGTGCGCTGATCTCTACATGCAGGCGCAAGTTTACATCTATTTGTGGATGATGTTTTATTTAACAGATGTCACTGCCCCTGGTCACACTCATCTGAACATGAAGACACACAGAAGCAACCTAAAACCGCGGGCTTGGATGGCTCTCTTGTAATAACCCCCACAGCATTAAATATAAAGGGGGAACATGACAATTACCACCTATTAGTCTGTCTTGCTCAGCCGCACACAGGCTGCTGTATGTGTGTAGCAACGGCACGTGCTTCATGTCTTTTAAAAAAGAAAAAAAATCATAATACACAAGATTACGAATGTGCCGGCTTAAGCATTTTCTGAATTATTTTGCATCTTGACGGGACAAGTGGGTAAATTCCCCAAAAATCTGCTGGTCACATGTGGAGTTTTAAATCTCTTTCTCCTTCCCCGGGAAGACATAAATAAAACTAATTCAAGATGTAACCTGACCATGAATGTGTTTTACAAGCACATTCTTCACCAGCATGTTAACCAGCAATCCTCCAGTGAGACAACTTGAGAAGAGAGAGGAAGTCATTCGGCGCGAGAGCAGAGCTCTGCGGCCAAAACGCTACTTAGAGATGAATATCTCCGTTACATTAGCCGAGATCCGTGTTTATCCCACTTTCCACTTCATAAATGACCGTGATGGATGTTTATCTCTGGAAATGTGCTTTGCCTGGGTGTTAGGTGTCTGTCGATTCTGCCATTTTTTTTCCTCTTCTTCTTCTTCTTCTTTTAAATCACCATTTTGGTGCTTCGCCAATGTGCCCACAGTATGACCAGTCATCTTCCTATAGCAAGTTCTTGCATTCAGACTTTTCGGTCTAAAACATGTTGCTACAGATCCTCTCAAAGAGGTTAAAAAAAACCTACTTCTCCACATGTAAACAGTTTAAACGTTTTCATGTTTACTTCTCCAACAGTGTTTGGTGCTCTGTGACTGACAGTAAACTCGACTCAAACGACCTTTAGAGCAACACGGTTCCGGGTAAAATGTCTGTAAAGATTTGTATCTGTTTGTGTCATTCGTAATCAAAAAACACCCACATCATCGCCGTGTTTACGCACAATAAAGGCCGTTCGACCACAGACTGAGATGCTTCCTGAACGCCTCGAATCAAACCTTTGATTATGTCATAAATATAAGCGTTACCTTCTCTTTCAATCCCAAAGCTCAGTTTTCACCTTTCATTTAAACAAAGTATAAATCACAAGCCCATAAATATTCACTCACCCATCCACTTTAAGTGGAACAATAAACACTGCAGCCTATTTCAGCGCCGCTAATAAGAGAAGATCTCTGCTGAATGTCGGCACTGATGTAATATTTCACTACTGTCGGGTTGGACGCTAACAGTCCTGATTACGACATTTTTAGCCTCTCAAGATGTGTGACAGTGCTTATTAGGCTGTGTTTAATTCATCGCCTCTGAGAACGTTGTGTCAGTGATTTTCCATCGGCAGACATCGAGAATAACCTTGCCTACTTGTGTGAGTTTGAGACAGAGCTATAAACACACGTTAATGGCTATGGACACCTGTGAATACTTCACTGTAGGGCCTCTTTTTCTCTCCCTCTCTCTCTCTCTCTCTCTCTCTCTTTCCCTCTCCTGTTTGGTTTCTCTCCCTCTCTCTCTCTTTCTCTCTTTCCCTCTCCTGTTTGGTCTTTCTCTCTCTGAGTCTCTCACACAATCATCTTTATCTCCCGTCCAAGCCGTCCAAATCACATTTGTATCTGTCAGAATGGGTGCATGTAGAGAAAGTTGCGGGTTTTTCCATGTTATTATCTTTTCTTGTTCTTTGTGAGTCATCTCCATATGTGTGTGCGAGCTCACACACACACACACACACACACACACACACACACACACACACACACACACACACACACACACACTCTCACACACACACACACTCTCACACACTCACACAATCCCTCCTGCGGACTGGCAATGGAGACCACCTGGTCACAATCAGTCAAGGCCAGGGGTTAAAATCACAGTGTCTTTAGTGCGGTGGAGGACTCATGGAAGGTTTGGCAAAGCAGGAGGGAGGACTGAGTTGGATTTGACAAAGTGTGATGCAACGACACTTAGCAGCTTTGAGAACCTTTAAAATCCATTCGTCCGTCGGCCCGGTTCGATGTCTCAGCCCCGACAGGCCGTGACGCCTGTGGTCACTGTGTCATGCTAGCTTAAATATAGAAATTTACCGTAAATACTCTGAAAACCACACGTGCTGGCCTTTTTAAAGCCACACTTTCAATTACGCTGCATTAATGTGTGAGACGCTCAAAATAGGTTTTAACGTCACATCGGAGGGATATCGGGTCACGGGCCGCGCTGGGTTGAGTGGGCACCGTGCGGTTTCAACATCAGTCTATTTATAAAACCTCTGATAGATTACATAAGTACACACTAAGTTATCTCACAAGTTATCTGCCCATATAGAACTATTCATCTATCGCCTTTTTGAGGGACGGGTGGAAAAAAAATGCTGAAAGTCTCGGGCTTGTTAACCGAAGGCTCCGCGCTGCAACGTGTCAGTCCTCAGGTAGAGCCTGGAGCTGGTTAGAGACAAAGAAAAACAAAGGCAGTCTTAAGTAACATGTTTTTCCTTTCACTACTCTTTGATACGGCGCTCCTAAGGTCAGACAAGTGCCACTGAAATCCATCCTGATTTGTTTCAGAGCCTTTGACAGCTTTCTGATTGCAGGTTCTCTCACGTCTTGGAACAATGGACTGGCCCCCTGTTGTTGAGTTTGAGTGGGTTTCTGTGTGTTTCTTTGGACACTTCGCTTGACTGCAATTGTGCTTTTTTAAACAGTCTGACAGTTTTAGACCCATTGTGTTGTATTTGTTTGCCCACTTTCCTTCAGCACTAGGTAGAGTTTCAGAAGTCGCTTTGGCTTTAAATAGGCTGCCGTCAGTGCCTGTGTTTTATCCAGAGCTCCTCTGGGCCAGACGGAGACTCAGTGCCATCTCTGATGTGGTGAAATCAGTCAGTGGGATTGTCAGCTGGTTTTAATGGCTGCGTTGTCCCGGTGCCATGTCATTCTTTCCGAAAGTGTGTCTCTCTCTTTTTTGTCTGTCCCGTGTCGATCCATTTCCCTTTTTTGTGTCCTCAGTTTCTACTTTTTCATTTTCCTCTCCAGCTCCTTTTTTGCCGTCGAGATGTAAACCAGAGCCGGCCTCTTCTTGGCAGCACACGAGAGGAAGTTGTTGCTACAGTAAGCATCTCTCAGTAAACAAAGAAATGAAACGTGTGAAGGCTCGGCCTGTTTGTTGTCTCAGCCTGACGAGCGGCCAACACTCGGCAGACCCTCGATGTGGCAGCGGGAACACGTGGCATCAGCAGAGAACATCTCTCATCCAGACACTGTTTTGTGAACATGATATGAGCTGCACATCACTCACTATTTCTTTGTCGCAGGCCAATAAGCTGTTAATATAGCATGCGCCTGATGCTTTTGAGTTGTGTTTGTTTCTCCTCCAAGACTTAAAACCTCATTTGACCTGTGAACTCTCACTGTCGTTTTACATGATTTCAAACTGTGATTTTAACATCTACAACTGGTTTTCCACTTATTTGAACTTCTTGTTCTATTTTGTCTCATATTATAGGCATAATGTGTAAAACCTCTCAGTTGACATTCCTCCGGATTTCTTGGCATCCTTCGACTGGCAGGAAGTTTTGAAATGAACCAGCCGTTCTACCACTGGGCTGGCATCGCAGCACAGTTGGAAGTGATCCACAGAACAGTCCTAAACCTCTCAGATTGCAGGAAGCTTGTCATGTTGATGACTGCCGAGAGAGGTATCTCTATTGTTAGCACAGATTACCTGTGACGGTGTCAGACATGCCTGCGGTGACACAGGGACATGGAAAAAATGTCCAACCAGGGCATGCATACCGGAAACTTGGGGTGGGTTCATTTCTGGATGTGACTATGTCACAAACACGGCAGACCCCTAAGCAGACTTCCACAAAGACTGGAGTTTAGAGAGTTTATTTTCAGTTCACTAAGGCCACATTTACACGTACAAAAAACTGTGATATTTCGCTGCGTTTGGGCCTTGTATTTACTCAGAAATGCAGCTACAACTCACCACAAATGATGATTCCTCGAAACCCTGGCCACAATGGAGATCTGGAAAACCTCCATGGGTGCTTCAGAATAGTTCATCCGTTCTCCTTTCCTATTCAATTTTCCTTTACCCCGTGGATGACGTCATGGGGTTAAAGAAAGGTGTTAGGAGGCTTCCTAAAGGAGTTAGGGAAAGGCAATCGCATTAGTTTGACAATTGGACCGCACTTCCACCAGGTGACGGAATAATAATCCTCCGGCGGTGCAGGTTTGTAACATCTGCCGTGGTGAAAAAACTACAAATTTCCAAAAATGGACTACAAAAATTGCATTCATAAGCACTTTCTATTGTGCCCCTAACCACTGATATAATCTCAAATATCATATCACCAGGTCTGAATTGAAATCAAAGAAAAAGATACTGCCAGGTGAGTAAATAACCAATCAAACTGAGAATAGTAGCCACAAGGAATTGTCAGGCAACATGATCTCGTCTCCTTTAGTAACGGATACGTCAGTGCTTCCTTTGCTAAGGGAGGTTATAAAGGAAGCATTGAAAGTCCTTTGCTTGAATTATTGAGAATTCAAACATTCCTTATCATGGCCGCCACTTAAACGCTTCTGGGGGTGTTCAAGGAAAAGTAGACAGGAAAGGATATAGGAGGGATTATTCAGACGCACCCCATGTCCCTATTTGCATGTGTGTTTGTGGGGGGGGGTAAGGTAGATATTTACATCACAATTAGTGACGTTGTGTTTTTGTTTTCTTTCCAAGGAATCAGGTTTGGCATGTTCATAGTAGCTCTAAAACAGGTGTGTAGTTTATGCAGGTCTGTGTCAATGAAGATTCTTTTGGTAAACGTAGAGCGGGAAATAGCTGTTTTTGTAAAAAGAAGTTGTCAAAAGGGCTGATCCAAGTGGATGGTCAGAGACATGAACAAAGGAAAGATGGAGAGGTTGAAAATCCCAGATACAGAGGAAGAGGAAGTTAAATACACACGGGGAGGTAAGGAGACACAGGTGGAACACATCAGGGTGATTGACATGAGAAGGAGAGATGATTGAAAATGCGAGGGGAGACAAGCAGCAGGCATCCACACGTTGTTCCTCATTAGTTAATTTCATATATCCACAGTAAATCTAAAATTCAAAGGCATGTAAGTAAGTATTTTGGTGTGCCTCACATCAGTACAGCTTAACCAGAATCCCTGAAACAGTTGTAATGAGCCAGTTTTCATCCACATGTCAAAAATACAAAGTGCTGCATGTTATTTTTGAAAAAGAATCACACTTGTTCATGAATCTAATCCCACCAAGGATATTGACATTTTCTGACGTGAATCTTTAAAAGGCCACCAGATCTCAAGAGTTCATTAACTTTCTACTGAAGGAAGATAAGATTGATGACAAGGCTTTCCAGAGCGAGAGAGTCGAAGCACTCTGACAGTTTACATGCGACGTGTGATTGGTATTGCTCAGTGTTAAAAAAATGATAAAACGCAGCTTTGCATGTGGATGAGGGATCGGTGAGGAGTGGTGAGGTTGGGCACGGCGTGGTCGCGGCGTGATTGAGAAGCGGTCTTGTGTGGTCCCGCCGGGTTCGGAGTGAATTCGTCATCGGTTTATGAATGGAGTGGAAGAGACATCTTTATGGCCGTGAGGCCCTCGCTTGCTGCTAGACAACACTAAACACCAGGATAGGTTCAGCAGACCGCTGGGAGCCCAAGAACATGACGTGTGTGGACTTAAATGTGTGCGTGTGCACGCATGCAGCCTCCTCCCACAAGAATAGATTCCAAATGGCGCTCCACATATTTTTGACATTTTGGCAATTTAAAAAAAAAAAAAAAAAAAAAAAAAGATAGACACTGCTCTAAATCCAGCTGTCGCTTTTCACCAATCCAGAGTAAAGTGATAAAGCAAGATGTGTTACTTTATATCAGACAGCATCGGGGTCGCTTTCTATGGCAAAGACTGAAGAGTGGAAAAATACAGCAGCAATTACAGTGAAAGTTAAACTTGGCCATAAACGCTGGCTGGAAATGCTTACTGCAACATTTTGTGTAACACGGTAAGCAGCCCCACCTTGGTTGCGTCGACTCGGGATATTGAAATCACTTTGGGCTCCATGATGAAATGATTATAAAACGGTCCCCATCCCTGAGTGAAATATTGGAGCTCCGAGCCGAACGGCGGGTGAAGCCACCACATCTTTTCCCAGTTAAGGCGGCTTAGCGAGCAGCCATCGAGCTCCAGTGACCTGCGCTGATTAGAGCAGTGCCTGGCACAGAGGCAGGGTGTGTCTGCCAAGCTGTAACCACCCAAGAACACACATGTGCACAAACACACACACACACACAATTACATTTTTCAATCTTTCTCCTCCAGCACAGAAGTAGAAGCTGGCCTCTGTTAAAGAAAAGAAAAGAAAAAAAAAGCATCTACTCTGGACATTTTTTTTGGATTCATACCGATCAGAGTCTGTGCTGTTCGTCGTTTCCAGTAATTCGGGATCAATTATAGCTCATTCCATTCGGCTGATGTTTCCTCCGCCTCACAGACTCAACGGGGTGAGAAGCAGCTTATTTCTGGAAGCATCATGCCGATTGTGAAACATATCCCACTAACCTCGCCAGCTTTGCCTCCGCTCATGAGCTATATGAATGTTGTATTCCGACCAGCTCCTAAACTAAACCACAAAAGCCAGAATAATAGCAGAAAGACATTTCACTCATCGTCCCGTATCATTTCCATCACTCTTTGTTCTATATCGTCTCCTGCCGCCACGCCCTTAATGCTCTTTGGTGCATAGAGATGTTGTGAGCTATTGACTTTGCCTCTCCCACTGTAAGAAAAGCATAACAAATAGCTGAAAGATGAAAACCAGACAGAATACAGATCTGCGTTTGAAACATCTGTCCGGTGCTCTCCCCACGACAAACCAGGTGCCAAAAACAATGAAATTCAAAGTTTTTCTTTCACCATAAGACAGAAACACATTTGTTTTTCTTAAAGCATGATTTTGTTATCCTTTGGCTTCATGTTTATGATGAGCTTCTTCAGTTGAAAATTAGACGCGTATTTCCTCTCAATAGACCGTTCTGGGCTCGCTGGACCTGCATCCACATCAAGAGTAGCTTTGAGTTGCTGTGAAAGGTTTGGCTCGGTCTGCAAATCCAATCCAAACACAATCCCCAACCGTCCCAAGGCCAAGAGGTGAGAGATTTCTGGAGAGGAAATGAATGGTGTATTCAAGGTTACTTTGAACAGATCTTTGGACTTTGAAGGGAACGCGAGCTCGAGGGACAACATTTCAACATTTCATTCAAACCTTAGTATTTAGAAATTACGTTCTGAAAACAGTCGAATGCAGCTGGTGTTTAAAGAAAGATTCCCGGTTATTACATCTCGTCTCCCTCTGCCTCTCCGCAGAGTCGCTCTGGAGATTTGTGAGCACGGTGATGTTTCGACAATTAAGCCTGACAGGCCGATAAACAAGGGCGGTCAGCGGATCAGACATTCTGAAAGCCATCCAGGGAGAGAGAAAACGTGTTGGCGTCGATCCATATTTCATCCGTCCGTCCATTTTCTATACCCGCTTTGTCCGCAGGGCCGAGACGATCGCACACAAACTCGTCCATTCACAACAACTGGGGATTCAGTCATTATCAACTGGCGCAGCCTCGTGAAAAAAAAAAATGCGCCAGTCAATTCAAACGGTGAAAAGAAGGCAGACGATGACGTTGGTGCAGAACAGTTTTTACCATGACACGTCCAAATTGTGGCGTGACTTTAACAATCTTCCACTAATAATCATGAAAGCGGACAAAATTAGATTTTGGGCGTCTGAACCTACGTAAAAGTTGAAAAAGTGGTAACCAGGACATGACTAACTCCGGAGCAAACTCATGGATCACTGCTGATCTCATGTCTGTGGTCAGGAAACGTGTGCTCTTATGAATACTTTGGTGACGCACCTGGAAATGATTTAATGAGGAGAAATGAATGAGTCTTCAGTGACGGGCGGCTTTTTAATTCTTGCCACAAATAAACCGAGATAATGAAACTGTATAAGTGGAACTAAGATATAGGAACTGTGTAAACAGATTTAACCCCCTAATCTGATCTGAGAAATATAATGATATTTTCCTGGAAATGTTGTACTATTACAAATAGAAACATGGAACCACTTTTATTTTTAGTTTGAAGGGTTGCTGTTGGGAAATCTGACTCTTGGACATTTGAAATCAACGAAATGTTGGACTTCTTCTTAAAAAAATGTCTAACTATGTAAAACTATTTTAATACAATCACTGATAAAATATTGAAATTTGAGAGTTAAAGTGTTACTGTTAAATTAAAAGTTGATTTATAGTGAGAAAATGTGTTTAGGGTGCTTCTCCTTAATAATAAAAACAATGCGGTGAACAACGGAATTTGTCCTTTAGCTTTATTAAATTCTTCAAATTTCCATAAATACATTTTGAAGCTTAAAGATTACACAGATATTTTTAAAGTACCGGTAACCTTGATTTGTATAACTTTTTCCTAGAAAGTGTACATTGACTGCACCATCATCTGATCATGTATGGAATACACGTTTTTTTTTTTTCTTTCATTCAAATCAAAATGACAAATAAAGGCAGTTCAAACATGCTTAAAAGTTTACACTGTACTGTCCTGGCCTTACAGGAAAAGTACCTTTTCAGCATTCTCTGCTGTTTCCGTGTGTACTGAGATCACATTCAAAAACGTTGAACGCAAAACTTTTCTGAAATGAAAAATGCTACAACGCTACACCGTTTTCAGTCAGTCATTGAAGATGAATCATCCAAGATATGAGTTGTTTCTCTGACCTTTAGGAGGGAAATGTGCAGACATGTTTGAGGTGTGATGAATGATATTACCAATACTTCAATAAAAAACGAGGATGACCTCCGACTTTATGTGTCATAATTTATGTTCAGCTCTCGCTCTTCGTGTCGCCTGTGACTTGATTTATTCTCCACATTGCGAGGAGGAAGCATCGCTGACGTGTATGAAGCGTCTTCACGAACTTCTGCGTCGCTTCTCGACAAGCTCTGTTACGGACGGTCTTTGTCCTGCTCCATATTTATTTTTCTTGCGGATCTTCGCCTCTCATCACTCCGTCCAGAATTCCCTTTGAGTGGTTTAACAGATGCGGTCTGGAGGAGGCAGATAGTAGCTACTGTGTGGCAGCAGATGTGTCCTGCGTTCTGGGCTGTTGTTTATGACTGTTACTAAGCCCCGTGGGCCAGTACCAGCCCTGCTGTCTGTCAGACGTCGACTGCGAGTCGCCACACAGAGAGCGCTCCACGAGCCTAAAGGGCAACGCTAGTGTTTGCACAGTCGGTCCTGTAAATCTGTGGCGCTTACAGGTTATTACTCACATCCACTCTGTAATTATTGCAAGCCGTGGTGTTAATTTTAAATGCTTGCATGACTTAAAATGTTCCAGGTTGCTGGATATATGTTACGAACAAAAACCATTTTAGCTTGAAATTTCCACCAAATTGTGTGAACGTGGCCCTCGTTGAGGTGAGAGAGGCAGTTTACTGAAATTCAGGAAATAATAAGGTAATTTGTTTTGGTTGTTAAAAATGTGTGCTAAGTTACGCTATTTCCAGTTAAAAACAAACATGACAGAAATAATTACTAAAACAACCATTGTTTAATGTACAATCCTCAATGAAGTGCTGTTTCTTTATTTAAAAAAAAAAAAAGATTATTTTCAACGGGCATTTTAATTAAATGAACACTAATTGAACACTAATTGAATGTGGATTACAAGCCATCACCAGAGAAACGCCATGGAAGGACAGGGAGATCCTTCAAACTTGACTCAAATACACACTAATAGGCAGCAGGCTTGAACCAGGAACATTTATCAGCAGTGAAACCCACCCTACCCTTCATCTCATCTGAATTAGAAATAAATAAATAAATAAGTGAAGCTGAATGAACAGAACAAAAGGAGGATTGGTGGAGGAGGATCATTGTTCAGAGTTTAGTATGAATGAGAGCCATGTGACGTGCAGCTAATCCTGACGCCACCGTTTCCGGCACTAATTCACCTGCTGCAGAGCTTTTCCAGTAAACTCTGCAATGGTTGGATCCAAAGGAGTGACAAACAAAGATCTCGAAGACTTCGTCTGGACGCATCACGTCTCCGACTGTCCCTCCTCGATCTGCGTGTGCCGCTGGGGTGTATGCAGACTATCTGATTTAATGTGTAATATATCCGGGAATCTTCCGTGGCTCCATATCAAGCTAGTGAGTTCATTTCCATTAGATGTCGTGTGTCATACCAGTATTTTATATTTAATCCCCTCTGCAGACTTGCTCTTACACGGATCTTTGTCTAAGCGTACCAGAGGACAGCTCGGGACAACCCTAAAAGCTCATAAAACCTTCAGATCAAACGCACATTTTCATTACGTGTGTGCGCGAATGATGAAAGTCATTCTAGAGCCTCGTGTCTAACGCAATGTTGCTCTTCTCCAGACTCATCCTGTGATTCACTGAGCCGTTGCTCACTTTTATGTGCGCATCTTCATCATTCCAATAGTGGTGGATGAAATATGGCGCTGTCTTCATGCTTAATGCTTCATGGTGACGCTGCCAATCGGTTTTGCTTATGTCAATAAAGCCCTTATAAAAAAAATAAAGAACGAAAGAAAAAAGAAAACAATGAAGTCCATCTTGAAATGATTTCCATATCCTGTCTATGGCTTTCAGCCACAAGCCCATTAAGTTTGACAAAAGACATAATTCTTTTGTAACGGGTCACAGATCTTTCTTCTCGTTTTAGAGACCAAACACTTTTAGAAAACAGCTGGAAACTGGTTTTACAGTGAATGTTGTTCAGACAAGAGGAAATTGGGTATGCCTTGGATGCTATATATAACACATGCCCTCTTCTGCTGATTTATTTATATCGTTGTGGGGATCGATTTGTATCTCCCTCACACAGTGATTCCAGCTACAGGACCAGCAGATTGGACAGAGCAACTTAAATTAATTCAACATTTGTTTCTCAATTCTCTCATTGTGAATGTACAGGCTTAGGCTCCGTACACACTGCAGGTCTTGATGCTCGATTCCAATTTTTTTTGTGCGTTTTACATTTTAATCTAAACCTCTATCAGAGTGCCGTGTGAATGTGATTGGGGCATTTTCAGGCCCGAGAGCGCACGTGCATACGTTTACAGAAGTAAATATAAATGGCATGTCGATAAGCACCAGGGTTGCCAGATGTGACTCACTGTTTCCAGCCCAAATAACGTAAAACCCGCACACCTCAATAAAATCCAGCCAAATCTCAGCCTGTGTGGAAATCAGGTATAATATATGTGCAATAAGGAACACGTCATGAGCACACAAATGCACGACAGAAACAACGTTAAAAGGTAAGAGAATTCGGAGAATGAGGAAAAAAGAGAGGACAGCTTTTAACATTTTGGTGTCGCCGCTTCCTTCCGGGGCTTATTTGTGACGTCAGTCACATGTCAACGACGAGGCAGTCGCATGTAGCCAAAGATCTGAATTAGTACCACATACGATCGAGGTCTGGGTCTGGAGCTTTCATACAGCCACAAAATAGGTTGGATAAAAGTCACGAAATGGTTCTAAATAAGACTGAAATGAATCTATCAGCAAAGCAGCATTTTACACAACCGGGAAAAAATTATGCTGTTGGAACCTTCAGTACCTTCAGGCACTAAATTCTTTGTGAGAACTGAATTTTTCTCTTTGTTTTGTTGGAGACATGAGTAAATAAACATTTTAAACTTCTTTTTTTTTTCCCCTTGGAAATTCACATAAAAAGAAAACCGATACTTCAGACGCGGCTCCCACCCCATCTGGTTTCACACCCTGACGTGTAGCTGGTCATTAATCTTTCTTCAGATGGATGTTTAAATAAAATCAGTTTATGTAAGACATTTGCTATATTATGACTGTGACAGTATGTATACTATATATTACATTATTGAGTAGAGTTTGCCGTTTTGTTTTGGTTTTTTCCTTGCGTGGAATTACTTCTGTGATTGAAGCTTTCCCACAAACAGGCCGGACCAGGCAGCCAGTTTTAGGCATGTTGAATTGCGCGAATGATGAAATCGCTGAAGTGCGCCGATCCGTGTGAGCAGGTGTTACTCATCAGGCTTCACAGAGAAGAGCTTGAGAATTTTTTTGGGGGGGGTTTTCATGAGGCTCGTCTCATATTGTCTGGAGGGCTTACATGTCGATAGACGACGAAGAAGCGTTGATTTGTTGCGAGAAGCAATCAGGCGATTTGATTTCCGGTGCATGACCGTGGAAAGGGAGCGTTTATTCTCCGGTTTCAGCATCTTGGATGTGATTTGGTTTGCGGGGAGGGTGTGTCATGCTGTTTGTTTTCACCGACCGTGAGTCTCCGTATTGTTGATTGGAGGAATGTGGGGGGGTGTTGTGTGGATGTTTGTGGGGGTTGCAATCAAGCTTTTCCTGAAAAGCACAACGCCACTGTCATTTTCTCTCCTACGCATTCCAACCGTTCATAGTAATCACCCCCAGGGTTCTCGCCCGGCTATCATTCATTGCCTTGTTGAATTTGCTCATATTAGTCAGAGAGGGAAACACCCTGGGCTCTCTCGCTTTCTGTTGTCACATGATTGTCACAGGATAAATTCTGTGAAATTGATGTTCCGCGACAAGTTTTGAGGTTTTGCTTTGTTTTCCCGACCTGAAGGAGAAGGCCGTTTCTTTGCGTTCACTCGGATCAATCGCAAACGTCTCGCCAAGACGCCCATTATTTTAAAAAGGTCACATGGCCGCGTTCGTCGGACAAGCTCATTCCTGTTTCACTCTCAAAAATGTATTGTGGCGATGAAATATCTCTGTGTCCACACGACGGGAGGCAGAAACATTAAGGCCTTTTCACTCCCAACGCGAGGAAACGCAGCGTCTCCCTGAGCAGGCTGTGTTCGGACCTGCGCACGTTCACCTGTATATAAACGCCTGGCTGTCTATATGTGTGAGGTTACATTGCAAGAGTGTACATGTTGACCCAGGTTAACCCTTTAAAACAGTCTCTGTGAGGTTTTCAAGGAGTAAAGCCAAAACAGCTGCTGCTTTGTTCACCTCCCAGGTGTCTCTTTCAACTCACCCTGCCTCCCCTCTCCTTTCTCCTCCTCACCCTTTACAATTCACCCAAATCCCCCGCGACGGCTATCAAGAGACTCTACAACCCCCTCAACCTACACATCATCTCTCATACTCATATTTATCTCTTCTACTGGCCATTTTGGGACATTCTGAAGTCCTTCATGGTCACAATATTATAATATTGGGGCAATAGGTGTGATTATATGTGAGCATGTCAATCACTTTCCATTGGGATGCTTAGGCATGCGTTCAGCCATGTTGAACAGTGTCACGCCATGTTTCCAGTGGCTAGTTATAACGTCAGACCAAACTGCAAGAAAAAGATCTGATCAGTTGCATTGATCACGTTTGCGACAAATTTCATCAAAGATCTCACTCAGACGTAGAAAATCTGCTTCACATCACTGTGTGCCTTGTGCTTACATGCAGATCTGTTTCTATACCAAGACTGTCATCGTGGCTTTTAATTTGCTTGCGATTCCCATTGTCGGGATTTTATGGAGAGATTTATTTGGAGATTTAATTTGGGAAAAACACAACACTGATATGTTGTCATCTTGTAAATCTGACTCCACCTGGTATACTTAAGTCCAATATGCTTCAGTTCTTGTTTGCGCTCCACCAATTCCTGAAGGATATATCTTTAATTCTCCGCTTTCTTCACCAGTTAGTTTGTAAGATTGACTGACTGCCGACCGTTCATCTGGCAGGCTGTGGTTTTTTTGAAACAGTTTTCCTTTTAGTCCTGCTGAAAACGAAGCTGAAGAGACCCAAGAGACTGAACCACAAGTGATTATTCGCTGCGGGTTGAATCGTCGACCTTTTGGCAAGCGCGTCATAACTTTCTTCACTACGAAAATTTAAATCTCAATAACAGTTTTGTTAAAGGCTCTCTGAGCCGAGATCTCATTTTACGACCTGCAGTTGTCAGGAGTGGAAAAACACGACAAGATATGTTGTGACATGAATAAAGATTTCTGCATTGAGTAATTACAAAAACATTTTTTGTAATGATGTCACACCTCTGTATTTCTTGTGATACCAAGTTGTTTGTTGGCAACGGCACAAAGGAGCTGACACCTTCTCGTGTCTGCGGCTCATTCCTACGCTATGCGCTGAAGACCGCAAACACAGCGTGAAAGTGAATGGCAAAATTTTCTCAGACAAATTGAGAGGAAATAATTAAGTGCAGCGCGAGCTGCAGACATGAGACAATGTTTTGTGACATCTGCTGCGTCGGCATGTGAGTCACTGGAGTTTCACGCTTGGCAGGAAGATGCAATTTCTGTATGTACGTGGCTCATTTCTGTGGAATCCAGAAAATGATTTTCTTAGTTTTCAATAAGAATCAGGGAGTTTGCAGGATTTTGTTTTGTTTTGTTTTTTTAATGGAAATGGCCTGCATTGAAAAGGCATGTCCGTATGCTATCTTGGGCCTCACCATGAGATCGCTCCTGAAGGGTCAAACCACAAAATAGATTTTGATATGTGGGTGCAGGACAGGAGCCAAGTTATTTCCTGCCTTTTCTTGATTATTTATTCCACATGGGAGATCATGCATCCCCATGCATCTGCAGTCTTCTCCCAGACCTCAGAGACTTTATTGAAACCACGACTGGCTCCCGCCTTTGAAACTTCGTACTTGGTTGTATGTTAAATATACTGCAGTCACTGGGAAGGACGTCCAACCGCAACAATGCGTCTTAAGGCAGAGATCTAAGCTGTCGTGTCTACGAGTTGCAAGCTGTGAAGCGACAGACCCCGAGGCTGCGGCTCCATTAACAGGACACAATGAGTTCTGTGTGCCAGGGAAAACCGGCCGCGACACCACAATTATATGGCCACAGACTGACAATAATGTCAACACAATCGCTTACGTTTTCCACCTAAAAACACTCTATCTGTTAATAAAACAACAACAGTGGAAATTCCGTATCATAGGTGAATACACTTTAACTTTCGAGGAAATATTGTGGAAGGAGTGAACGAGACATCTCTATGTGGGGATGCACAGCGGCGTACGATCTTACGACCGACTCTCATCCCCGGACCCTGGCACGGACCCAGATGTGAAATCAACACAAGATGTTGGTCGATTCAACGTTTCACCAAGTTCGATGGGAATGTGTCTCAAGAGCAGGCCTCAGAAACAATGGTGAGAGAGGCTAGAGGTTACTGCATTTACAGACGGTAACACACACAAACACACACAAACACACGCAAAAGACGTCGGGTCTAATGAAGTGCTCAGTTTCCGCGCAGAAGAGATTAGCGTTGGAGGGCAAACTGTGGGAACAACTGGGAAAGTATTCAACTTGTAAAAAGTCCAGAGAAAAAGCAACGATGGAAGTCCAAGTTGAGGTTTTGGGGTTTTTTTGCTTCTCCTCTCTGTATGTTCAGGTATGCTTTCCTGTTGCTCTCGGTCCATGTGTACATACTGTAAATGGCGGATCGTGTGCATGACGGCCGGTTGTGGCTGTTTGCTAGCCCGTGGACAACACAGGCCGTCCTTGGTGGGACAATAGCAGGATTCTGCATAGCGAGGCCGTGGGAGGAAGGGGACAGAAGAGTCAATGAGTGAAGAGGCTTCTGGGATGCGTCAGCACAAGGCCATGATGAGGGTGTAGGAGGACGAGCCCTATAACCCAACAATGCTTGGAGGCACAGTCATTCAGTCAGTTGCGCGGGATAACACGCACACACACACACACACGCATGCAACCGTAGGTACACACAGTCAACAAAGGTGCAGGTGAAATTAAGCCATTCATCTAACCCTTCCCCTCGCGTTACGGAGAACCAGGACAGAGAGCATCAATCACTGGCTGATGCTTTGGTGTCGGTTTTCACTGCCCATTACAAAAAGAAAGAAAACGAGACTGAATGCTGCATGTCAGAGTAAGAGTGTGTCATCATGGCAGAATCTGGCCAGTAAAAGAAACCCTGAAATATCCTGAATCTTTTTTGTTATAGTTTATATTCTAATGCTTTCATTTTGCTCTATATCAAACCTTTTCAGTTCGCTGTGAACGATCCGTTAGTGTCTCATCAGGAAAGTGATTGCACTCACGTTGTTCCTCCAGAATATAACTTTAAAGTACATGAAAGGGACATTTGTCATGATTTCACCCCAAGAAAATTTTTCAATTGATTCAGATTTTTTCTTTTTCTTGATTTGATCAAATTGGAGCAAAAACAAAAACTGATTTCAAACTGAACAAACAAAACCAGAAGGTTTGCTGAATAAAACGAGTCACTGAAATTAGATGATATGACAAAACACAAGAGAGCTTAACTTTTTGCAGCCAAACGGTCTTCAGATAAATCTTCAGCAAAAGGTTTATATACCAACATTAACATTGTTATCACTGAATTCACTCTTTAAATATCTTTAAACTTTCATTTTGGAGTGTAAATCTTGACAAACTGATATAATTATTTCTTTCGGTGTATTGTGTAACTCTTTGAGTTAACTTTGACCTGTATGAATACAAAAAAACTTTAAAGGTCAGAAGTCTATGGCATCTTGAAGTGCTTGAGATGAATCTGTGCCTCACAATGAAGACGAAAACGTGTGTGTCCCTGAACATTGAATTCATGCCAGTAAAAAAAAAAAAAAACCTGTCCAACCACTTCTTTGGGGTATTGTTGAGATACTTATCAAGCATAGCTAAAGATTAGCCTGTTCATCGCTTGAATAAACACGGTCGGGGTATTTGGACCAGAATGTCATACGTTGCTGCACAGCATTTGTGCCCTACAGCCGCATATCAGGGCGGTATGTACTCAAATTGTGTTTCGGGGCATTGAGAATAATTGGCATTGTGCAGAAAGAACAGCACCTAAACTGAAATGTACAGAACAAGCTTTCAAGTCTTTACAGGCATTTACTGGAATTTATAGAGCTGTAAATTGAAGACCACACATTGGGAATGGATAGTGACTCACATCAGCTATTATAACATTAAAATAAAAACACACACACATGCACAAACACAGGTACGCACATGTGATCATGATTAATTGCATATTTCGCCACGTAGAACTCTGACAAACAAGAAAAATAACAATACACAAGATCAAGATACACAAATACATCTTGAAGCTTTATGTCATGAAGAAAAGGAAGAGCGACAGAAATCATGAGGAAGCCTGACCAACAATGCTGTTTTTTGTTGTATTTTTAAAATTCAGCCCCTCGCAGTAAAACAAGGTCAAACTCACGCATGCGGCTCGTCGATAGCCACCCCAGCCACACAGAATGCCTGAGATGTGAGGATATCGCAGCACTCTTGACCTCCCCGCCACCCTCACAGAGCAAAGTGTTCACCCCTCCTCAGCATTTCTCACCCTGAACCAACCCCAGAGTGGCGTGCAGGTTAGAGTTCGCTGTCTGGGGTTTCCCCTTTCAAGCCGAGTCTCGATAACAAGGGCCAAGGCAGTTCTGACAGAAACACACCCACACACACACACACACACACACACACACACACACACACACACACACACACACACACACACACACACACACACACACACACACACACACACACACACACAAGCAGACAAACTGTGAAAAAGAGCCGTGCCACCTTCAGGGAAATGCCCACTCGGGTTTGAACTCGAATGTCGGGGTCAAAATTCTTGAAAGGAGCAAAAAAAAGCGAGAGACCCTTCTCAAATTCTCACCTGTGTTATTTCTTCCAGGGTCCATTTGCAACCAATAAACTTTTCTCATTAACACCACCACGGCATTGACTTTTCTTCTTCTTCTTTTTTCGTTTTTCCCGAAGCTAAAGGAATTTCATTTTTCCCAAGAGGAGAAGAAAGGGATGACACTGACACACAATCCTTCCTTTCTCCCTTTTTTCTCTTTCTCCCCTCTCGCTGTCACGTCGGAGGAGATGGGTAGGATGTCTGTCTGCTCAGCGCCAGGGGCTCCGACAATGATATGGCTCGGGTCAGGGAAAGGGAGAAGCGCGTACAAGCAGAAAGAGGGCGAGAAGACAGGGCCGAGAGATAGGAAAATAAAGATGCATAAACGAGAAAGGGAGAGAAATGTCAGAAAGGGAAGTGTTGTGATACTGGAGCCTGGAGGCCCTGCTGAATGCAGGGTGTGGCTTGACAGCAACCACGGCGAAGAGATATCATTGCATGGTTTTGACTCCTCTGGTCGCTCTCGTTCCCCTTTTTTGCTCTCCGTTCACTATTGACATGCCGCAGCTATGAATTCCTTTTTGCAGCAGACCATCAAAGTTCTATTGTAACTCTACGAGTTACAAGTTTCACTGGACTGTACGCATTTTTTTTTTTTCACGGCGGGACCGCAGGCGCTTGTGCACAATGGCAGGTTTTTTAGAAAATGACAGAATGTTTAGACACAAACTGAAATAGCTGACGACTTTTTTTTTTGGGGGGGGGTTGTTTTTTTAAACCCTAAACTCTTTAAATTGGGCCTCCACAACTGTGTTCTCTGCAGGCACCGGTGACTTGGGTACTGGAACCGGAATGGAAATCTCGTGAAGCGCTTTGCGTGCACGGAGGGGGTAAAGGCCTGAACCCCCCCCCCCCAGGTGACGTCAGGTCTCGCAGGAACACAAGCCGATTGAAGGAACGTTTTTCATCTGTTCAGCACACGGCTCACATGGGAGCGAAATGATGAATGGAGGAAGAAAGTGACTGACAGCTATGTGCAAGAAGAGTGTGTGTTTTTTTTCTCTTTATGTCACGGAAACACGTGGAAAGGGTAGGCACTAGGACCTGCTGTGAGCCTGGCAGGAGGGAGGGAGCAGCTTTGGGACTCCTCTCACTAAACTTTTTTGAACAATCCATTTCCCAAAGAGTGTGGGAGGGAGACAGACAGAAGTGGATGGCCCGGGACCTGGATTCACAGTTATAAAAAAACAAAAAAAACAAAAAAAAGAAAAGAAGCAGGAGCGGGACTTTGGATAATTCTGCCTGTGGCCTGGAGAGTGAGGAGGAATATATCAGACTTTCTGTGGGAGTTTTCACTCACTGGGGACTCAGGAGAAGGAGGCATTGCAGGGTGGTGAGTTTTGTCTTGTTCTGTCAAAACTCTCATTAAACATGGTGTAATTGTGTGGGGTGTGTGTCCATGTGGAACAGGTAAAAGTAGTTTATGCCCGAGGTTGTAGCTCTGCTGTATTCATACCTGTCATTAAGTGAAAGTGAGTGAATCTGAATTGAGAATTGAGCCCAACAGCAGCAGCAAGTTCAGAGAGGAGAAAGTTCCAGCTGAGGATAACATACAGGGGGGTACTGTTTAAAAAAAGAAAAAACACACACAAAAAAAAACAAGATAAAGTTGTTAATGTATGGCTGCTGTGTTGTGTCACTACTTTGAGTCATTTAGAGTATTTTTCCCACATTTTTACAGATGGACATAGTGACTGGAAGGAGAAAGGAGACTATACGAGAAAGGATTAGGAGAAAAAAAATGAGGGGGTTCTCCAAACTTCAATGGGAAACCATTTACTGTTCAGAAAACTCTTGGGACATCAGGTTACCTTGTCTCTCTTTCTCTCCCTCTCTCTCTCCCCCCCTCTCTCTCTCTCTGTCCGTCTTTCTCTCCACTCATGTTACACAACCCTCAAAAGACTTGTTGGTTCTGATGGGTTCCCTGTGTAAAAGCTAT
>NC_137654.1:26824246-26959120 GCF_963422515.1 Blennius ocellaris
TGGGCAGGCCGCACCTGGAAGTCTGCTCTTTAACCCGAGGCCTGAAGTCACACCGGCTCCTAAAGCAGCACCGACGTTACAGCGCTCATAAAACGGATCTCGTTCACTGTAAAGTCGTTCTCTGTTGTGGGAGCCCATGTAGTGGCAAATCTAACGTGCACATTCATTCATTATTCGCCAAAATATCCCACAGTTTATATGCAGAGGAACACGACCTCACCATAGTTATGAAATGTCTTCATTTATTCATCGAGTACAGTAAATGACAATTTAATTTTGAATGCTACATGAAAACAAATATTTGAACTTTGGTGCACATGTTGGGTCGTCTTGAAGAGATCCTGTGTATTTTCTCAAGAAATATCGCAACACGAGACATGACTTGAGTGCCGCTCATGTTACTCTGCAATCTGGGACGGTGCCAGCTGGCAACAAAACAAATAATTGAAGGTTTGTTCACACAAAATGATAATGTCAGAGATAATTTCTTATCAGACCACAAAAGCTTGAGGCAGAATTAAAATAATCTTCTCATAGATGGATTTAGTGGATAATAGCCCAATTAGTACCGGGGGCACTTTTTTCCTCTGCGCACCTCATCATTCTCTGAGCAGTTTCACCAAGTTTGACAGCATTTCTCACATCCTGTTTCTTCTTGTCTCCATCAGATCTGCAATTTTACCACCATCCACTGCGGCTACTAAAAATAAACACAAATCTCTCACGTTTCTTCTCTTTCTTTTCTTTTTTTTTTTTTTTTACACCAGGTTAGGCTTCCTTTCATCGTTTCACACTTCAGCTGTAGATATCCCACAGTTTTAAACTGCTACAAGTGTGTCTGGGAAAGAGGTGATGCCTGAACATTTACGACTGAACGTCGCTTTGAGACTTTCAGGAGATGTTAATTGATGGGTCGAATTGTAAACCCGTGACTCCGGTTATCTTTTGTGTCAACGCACGGAGTGGGGCTGAGAACATCTGGTGTAAAGTGAACCAGCTGAAAGGCTCTGTCAGGACTCAGTGGGAAAGGTAAAAGGTCAGAGGTCAGTCTTAAGGTTACACGTCTGTGCTTATGGAGGTGGGGAAAAAAAAAAAAAAAAAACTCAAGAGTTCACCGGGTCAGTGCAGGTCAGGCTCCTGAAGCGTGAGGCTCGGCAGCCGCGAGCAGAACACGGAATACGGTATCCAAACATTACGTTTCTGCAGTAATTCCTGTTGACATTTGCTCTGCAAACAACTCCTCTCCACGTTGAAGAAGGAACTTCTTCAACAGAAATCACAGCCGACACTGTTTGACATTTCTGACCTACTGGATTATAACCAGTTATTTGTCAAACGCAAATATAGGGACATCCCCTGCATGTTCCTTATATTGAAAACTGAATCTGATCTCAAGAACTGATTTCAACAGGTGGTCTATCAACAGGTTACATCTGCCTGTGTCTGCATGTTTCTGCTCTTATGTCTATACATGTGCATGTGTGCACTGTATATGCCTTTAAAAAAAAAGAGAGACACTTGAGTGTGCAGACATGTCTGCTCATTCCACATTAAATGCCTCTGTGACTTTCAGCTATGGCTCCTCTCCTCCTCATGCATGCGCACGCAGCCTAAACACAGTAGCTGATAAATCATCAAATTATCTGGGGGTTTTTATTTTTTTCAGAGCTACAATAACACGGTTGTGGTCTTAATCTCAGTTGACTCAGTACACGTCTGCTGTTTTTGGATTGTTTCACCACAACCCTTTGATTTTTTTTTTTGTTTTTTAAACGTGTGTATCTACAGTACCTTTGAATCTGATCTGATGACACCATCTGACTCTCACTTTTCTTCTCTCGTATCTCCATTGGAAGTCTGAGTCTTACTTGTCTGGACATGAAGGTCTCCCGTGTTGCCATCAACAAAACAAAAATACTGGATCTTGACAAATGTTTGGATTCCTGCCAATGAGACACGTGTATTGAAGCAGCACTTTGTATATTTGTGTAAAATCTTTCACCATTCAAAATATACTTCACCATGCTTCCTTTTGCTTTGTGTAGATAGCACACAAAAGACACGGATGTAAAAAGCATGGCAGAAAAGAACATGTTTTGTACATGTGTATAAGCCGTGCACATGTATGTGCATATCTGTGTTTGTGTTGGATACGTAATAAACACACATACACGCCTTAGCCCCAAGGATACAAGTGAAGCCACTTATTATGCACTTATTTGGATTATGTCAATTTGAGAATGCACAGCATGCAGAAGGATGAGCCACTGGCTAGTCATAACAGACCAGTCTCCTACACAGCCAGCAGATATTAATAATGTGCCATTCTGCTCGTAGCCATTTGAGCCAGACAGGATCCCAAAAAATGATCAACACATCAAAGATTTTATGAGCAGTTTTCCCCACCTCTGCCTTCAGAATATCCACTCTATCTGTCATCGGGTTTTGTTGGGAGTTAAAACGCGAGGATTAATGGTTTGTCATGGGGACTTTTCGGGAGAATGACGCTATGAAAAGCAATTTCACTCGACTGGATTCTCTCTTAAGCCCATGCATCAAGCTCCTCAAGTAAATATTAAATTATCCAAACCTTCGCTGCAGGTCACGTAAACTCGCAAAAACACATGGAGCCATGCTGCAAAGTAGCCGCTTAATCTCTTTCACCATATCTCTGCTCACACACTGAACATGGCATGCCGCTAACAGACAGAGGATGGGCCTGGGAGGTCCCACGCAGACAGGTGGTTGACATCAGCTGGAGTGGGAGACGGGACGGAGGGAGGGGAGGCAGATATGGAGGCAGAGAGGCGCAGCAGCAGAGAGAGAGAGAAAGAGAGAGAGAGAGAGAGAGCGATGACAGGAAGATGTGGAGACCACACAGAGAAGAAAATATTTGGATCGGGTTTTAATAAGAGGTGTGAGTGTAATCAAACAAAGACTGAGCGTCGCGACTGCATCACATTTGTTTATTTATCAGAGTATTCAGGGCGACTCCAACAAGGCCAACTACTGTGTGAAAATGTGACAAAGGAGATTACACCACGCTAGTTTGTATAAGTCAGCAAAGTGAAGCTGGCTCTGGTTCAAACTTCATGCAGAATAAGGACTAACGGCACAATTTAGCATTTGTGCTATTAAAATAAAACATTTTACCATCAAAATATGAAAACGGCTCCATGAATGTGAGTTTATCTAAGGCCCCATTTATACGACAATGTCTTCAAGAGAAAATGCTAAACTTGTGTTGTGTTTTGGGGGTATGTTTACGAGAAAACGGTGTTTGGAGCCACTTGATAATGCAACTTTTCAAATAGGGATCTAGTAAATAGGGAAAAACACAACTTTCTGAAAACGCTCAGGCTCCATATCTGTAGACAAGCCGACAATGTCCGTGAACTCACCAATGTTAAAGGCTATAGCATCTTTGGCCCGTGTGTGTGTGTGTGTTAGCACCTACTAGTGGCCCTGCATGGAAAATCATTGTCAGCCGTTTCTGTGTAAACAGACGTCGTTGTCAACATGAATCTTTTCTGAAACGATGCCGTGTATCTCAACTTGACGATGTACCAGGTGAATATTAGTACCAGTCATCTTCTGGTCACAGTTTAGGTTTGATGATAATCCGGTCTGTAGGTTTTGAGATTGCGTCATCGTTTGCATATTTATGCAGTCAGAGCTCGACCCCGCTGAAACAAACAGAAGAATTAAGATATGCTATTGACTTTAAAGACACCGTCAGCGCTTTGAGTTCACATGAAAACAAGATGTTGGCAGGTGAGTGAGGTCTTTACATATTTTTGCTTCAGTATCCTAGAGCAAGATACTTGATCCTGACATGCTTCACAAGTATCCGTTTACCCTTTGCCCTGAACCACCAGGTCAAAAGAAAATTGGATTGCGTTTATCGAATTAGGTCCGTGTCACACCAATTCAAAGAGCTTTCAGTCAGAGCCCCGTAAATCCTACCTGTCATGTTTTCAATTTACAGTTTACTTTTGGCTCATTATCACGATATTGGTTGAACATTCAACATTTGACCCTGTTATGATGTGGTTGTTCTTTATATTTTGACTGTTCGGGGAATGATGTCATTATAAACTGCCAAATATTAAAACTAAAAGACAGTTAAGTCTTCAGGGCTCACACCCTTGCTTATAGCATCAGCCATAAATGGGCCTTAATGAGAAACCCGGGCATCAGAGCGAACGAATCTGTCTTTCTTTCTTTTTTTCTTTTTTTTTAACACCCATGATTTGCTTGGTGCACTGTCGCTAATTTACCTGTGTGACTCATTCGCACTCTGCCGTTGTTTGGTTTACGATAGCATGCGGCCGAAGTGTAATATGATCGAGGACGAAAGCTGTTAAAGACACATTCATGGCAGAGAAATCACAATGTGAGATGAGTCAAGTCAGGCGGAATGAGTCACGCCTGCACAGCCGACATTTATTTCACTCGATAACTGTCAGTGGTTTCGGTCGCAGCGCTTACGTGTCGGGCTTCATCGAGGCGGTTTGTATCAACATGAGCAAACCACTGTTTGGACAACACAAGTGGGTTTTTTTAGGTTCCACTCTGCAGGAGGATGTCCTGAGACGAAATAAGCAACATCATCTATAATAACTCTGAAGCAGTTGGTTTTATCTCCACTGCAGGAAAAGTACAAGAACATAAATCTGGTAAAGCTATTGAGAGGAGAGACGCTGTGATGAAACTCAACATGTCCCTTTCTCTGAAATACTTTGTAACTCCCTGTAGCCCGTGTTCCTCCCTCTAATAGTGACCTTGAACCTTTCTTTGTCTCCATTTCTGTTTCTGTACAACCGTGTTCTTTCTTGTGCTGCTTTATTTGTTCAAATCCCACGACGTCTCATTGCCCATCTGTATCCCGCCCTGCAATACTCGCTGCTTCTCCCACATCCCTTGATGTCTCTGATTCCTTCCTCTCCATCCCTCTGTCTTCATCTTTGTCCGTGGCCAGACAGGCATTCTTGCCTCTGGCCCTCCTCCTCTCTCTGGACTGCTGTGGGATTTTAGATTCTCACCAGGAAGGGGGAGTTATTACCACAGCCATGCCAAAAGATTAACCACTTGTCATGAGAAGATTGTTGAATGTCAAGGTCATAAAAACTAGGGGTCTGGAAAACATGTTAATCATTGTGTTCATCCTGCCTTCAAGGCCTGGAGGATTGGCCTCCCACGTCCACTGGTCCAGAGCGGGGAGAGGGTGGGTTGACTGGGGATGGGCCCAAATTGTAGGGAAGGGAAAAAAATAAATAAATGGGGAGAAGACAGGACAGAGTGCGTTCCACTAACACAAGAAAGACTGCTCTGGCAGCAGCTCGCCAAAAAACTGCCAGCCCTGGAGTTTGGTGGGATTCTGCGACGGCAACCGAGCCTTGATTAAAGGTACATCAAACAGCACTGTATGCAGACTTATATTGTGACAGTGGATTTCTTTAATGGCTGTGAGTAAAACCCGGGTGACAGTAATGCAAGGAGAGAAATCGTACCGCTTGTTGACTGGAGTCCGCGCAGCAGTTCAAGGTTGTCGAGTTTGGTCTCACATTCAGCCAACCGCCGTCTTACACTCACGTTTTGTGTGATTTCAACACATTTTGCAGTCGTTCAGCACAGAGCCAGTGGGAGTCTTGGAGTGGGCATCGAACTCAGAACACAAAAGATCTTTGTTCTTTTCTCTGTGATGTGAACACACCTTCCAATGCACCACAGGTCTTAGCTTTTTCCTGGAGAGAACAAAAAAAATCCACTTCTTACGTTTATTTTTTGATCAATAACCTATAAAAATCCACCTGTTCATGAATTTGTAGAAAAGTGTTAAGGTTACATAACATGACTTTATAAAACAAGAAAAAGTTCTTCAAACTTTAAACTGTATTTTTCACATCAAAAAGAAACAGAAACGATGGTATCCCTCAGTGTAGAAAGCTTTGTTTCACTGCACAGTTGTTGTTGGCTACTCATCCCGTTCTTCCAAATGTTATTACGGCTTAAATGAAAGTCAGATAAAATATTGTTTATTTTGGGATTCACTTCACAAACACCAGACGGATTCAATCTTTCTGTCATGATGAATAACTGTTCCGACTTACTGTAAGACAATGTGTGTCAATGTCTGAAGTTACTCCGCAGCCATGTTTGACTCAAGGTTGCCATTGTAAATAAAACAGAACTCTGGAACAAATGCTGTGTCATGAAATGAGATTAAGAGTTTTGTGACTTGTAAAATTGTACATGCCCAGGACGTTAAGAGTTCAGTAGTGCTGATTTTGTCCACCGGGTGGTGGTGGTGAGTCACTTTCGTGTCCCACGATTTCTCCACTGTGTTGTCAGTTAGTAATAAAGCTTTATTCATTGTTGTGTTTATTTTACCATCACTTAGTGTTGATTTCTGCTCCTCTTATCCCACTGATTCTTGTGACTCATCACACCATCTTGTGGTTCAAAGTGGCATGGCAAAACGATAATAAATTAACTTGTTGACTTTAGAAATAAAATTAGTACAGTTTGAGTCACTTCTTCTGATTGTATGTGATTTTGTTTAATATTTTGGGTTCGAAATCATCTCACGCTTCAGAAATACATATTGCGGATTTAAGAAGTGAAATTTATGCCTAAACGAAGACAGAATAAACTTCAGTCCAGAAATCTGAAGCCAAAGCTTTTGTTTCCTGGAACTGCCTTTTCAAATACCAGACTGCAACATGCTGTAGCCTTATCAGCACAACATGTGTAAGCCTTGTTACAAAATGTCCAAAAAGACTGATCCACACATGCTCTTGCACCTCACGGAACACAAAGTGGTTATATCGTTATATTACTGTCAGCCCAATGGCATTGGCGCATTCTTCCTCTCCTGCTGCAGGACCTCTACATTTTATTTATGTGCGAGTAGAACTGGAGCCATATGTCGACAAAGGGCTAACAGTTATTCCACTTTAAAGACTAATTCTTTCCACTGAGAATACTAATTGAACTCCAATGTTTCGGTCATCGGTATGTCTTTGAAGGAACAACTTTACTGCTTCTCAAGCAGTAGCCAAATATCTTTTGTGCACGGGCAAAAAAATGAACCAGACTCTCTCTCTCTCTCACACACACACACAGACACACACACATACACACACATTGTTCGTGGGGGCCAAATTGGAAAAAAAACAAGAAACCCCAATGAGAAGGTCCATGGTTATAATCAGTAAAGGGTTGTGTAATTTTCCCTGAAGATGAGAAAAGAAGAATCTGAGCGAGCTCTCTGCACCTGCTCACTCACTGGCGCTGAAGCCTGTTCGCTGTTAGATACAGATGGATCCACGTAGCGAGGAAATGGCCCTACTGCTTTTGAATGCAGGAGGGAAGATGGACATTGTGTGCGATTCCAAGTGCAAGAAATGTAGAGAAATGAGACGGACAACCGGAAAGGCAGAGAAACAAGTCGAGGAAGGCACAAAATAGCAGGATGAAGACCTTGGCTCTCGGCCAAGTCCTTTCCATTCATTTTCCACACCCTTGCTCGCTGCTTCCCTGATATTCTCAAGATGCCATCAACGGACGTACACAAGCTTTTATTTCACCTTTCCTGATGTTAAAACCAGCTGTGTGAAACAGTCGTATACACTTAGACTCCTACAGGCGCCGAACTTTGGATGCTTAATAGCCAGTCCTCCCATCTCTCAACGCATTACGTCAACTTCATATATGTTTTTATTACGGACAAATGTATTAGAGGAGGTTTCACGTAAAGCCCGTGGCTTTGATTTATTTCACAGGTTGCAACACTTTGTACAGTAAATGCTCTTTTGTTCTGCATATCTTTCATCGTTTGTCATTCCGCCGAGGAGGAAAGTGCTTTAGCAGGTTGTGTGTGCCTGTCAGTTTGACACCGCCTGTCTCATTCTTCCTGAGTCCCGAGGCCAGAGCAGCAGAATTCACTGTTTGAAGTATTCCTGATATACAACAGGTGCACCAGCTCTCACAGCCAAATGTCATTTTAACATACAGACAAGAGGACGGGACGGCACATTCCTGACCAAGCTAAGCAGGGACAGACAAAGGTGTCCGCAAAGTCTCTTTATTTGGTAACAGCTGTATTGTCTGTTGGTTTTTCTCCTAAATCCACACTGTGTTCATTATGTAGTATGTGACTTTGAGGGGTATTTGTACAAGTTAACAATCGAACCCAGACATACAAGGTCATTTGAAAAATGATATTCCCTTTGATATTTCAGTTTTTCACACTTGGATACACACTGTTTAGTCTTTATCAGTATGTTTAATAGTCACGTTCATAGAATCAAGGAAGCATGTTACATTACAGAACTTGTTGAAAACGTAACTTGTCCTCTTTGGGCTTCTGTGGAAGGAAGTGATGGCAGGCTTGACGAAAGAGGGCCTGTTGCCGGTGTTGTCATGACAGACTAGCATCACCAACTCTTAATTCAGATGAACAGACACCGATGAAAGCAGTTATGAATACTGCTTTCCACTAAATCCTACGCAGTGCATCCTCACAGTTAACTGACTCCGTACACCATAGGAAAGTGGCGTGTTCTCAGCGAAATGGACATTGTAGTTGAGTATATTGTCATGAATTAAAAAAAAAAAACAATCATCGAACTGAGAACAGGAAATGTATAACTAGATCCAGAAAACCCAGCAGCAGATGAGACCCTGCTCAGGAGTGCAACCATCGCCGAGGCACAATTGAATAAACGCAAGACAAACCGATAAGCACCAGCAGCAGGTTTCCTTCATGGATCATTAGGGATCACCAGACGTAGCTCATTTCACAGAACATTCAATAGACAACCAGGAGGTGAATCAGTGGAAACCATTCAGGAGCTCAATGGATAAAACAAGATTAACAGTTACACGAAAAACATGCAGAGCGATCCTTCCTGCAGATGTGTCAGTCTCTGATTGGCCCAAATTCAAACCTCCAGATTAGGTAAAGAACACCAGGGGAGGAAGCACAACCACGTCAGCCAAGCATGCAACAGTGGAAGATAAAACTGTGTAACCGTAGTCACACTCTGGCATGTTTAGAGGAATTCAGTCAGAAAAGAATATTTAAGAGTCAGATGTTGCACTCCCAGGGCCCGTTTACACAATGTTTTCAATTGAAAATGCAAACCTTCTGTTGAGTTTTTGGTGTCTGTTTACACAACAACGGTGCTCAGAGCAACTGAAAACACAACTTTTTGAAAATGACTCCAAAGGCTGAACAAGGTTGAAGATCTATTTTCTGCACATGGGCGAGTAGATGAACAATGACAACAATATTTCCTCCGTCGTGTCATGACTCCCAGTTCATATTCTCCTGGGACTTTTGTTTTTTTTATAGTTGACAGGCAACGTAATAACGAACCAACTGCATCGTCTGTCCACCAGAATGTCCGTAGACTCGCCATCGTTAATATTTATAGCGTATTGTTCTCTGCACGTTGGTGTTGTTTCATTACAAAAACAACCAACAGCCCCCACTAGTGGCCCAACATGAAACCTACATCATTTTCAGCATTTCTGCCATTTTTTGTGTCAACAGACATCGTTTACAAAACGTTGCCTTATTATAAAGTGAAGGTTTTCTGAAATGAAAACGCAAAAACGAAGTATTTTCACTTGAAAACGTTGTGATGTAAATGGGGCCTGAAAGATCCTTTATCCTTTAGCCTTTTTAGAAAGAATCAACTCTTCAAGAAAAATTAAAGCAAAGTCAATCTAAGAATATTTGTGTCTATTTGTTTGGTAGAAAATCGTATCGACAGCTTAAATGTTAATCTCGCAAAGTAGAAAAACCTACATTTTAAGTGCTGGTGAGGCGTTCAACGGTTTGAGAGGCTCATTCCACCTGTCTGGCAGTGACACGCACCATCGTGTGACCTTGTTCCCGCTGCTTACTGACAGCCTCGAAAGAACGTTTGAAGAGCGTAACCTAATTGTGCTTTTAACCGACGTTGCCTGACATGGTTTTACTGCTCTATTAGCTTCACATGGCAGCCTTATCTAAACTGTGACGAGCAGAGTTCCCCTCCCGAGATTAAAAGCTTCCATTAGAAGCTGTGAATGAAGCTGTGACTTGACGAGAAAATGAAGGGATACAATTGATATTACGGGATTTTTCTCTCGCGTTGAAAGTATCAGCCCAACTGGAGGTAAAAACATAAAGCAAGTTAGTTTCTAAGAGACAAATCATTGACGAACGAGAACGAGATAACATTCTTTTTTTTTTCTCTCCTGTGAATAAATAAATCTTTAAACCCTTTGGATGCGCGCAAAGAGGAGCAACTTGACCTGGCGCTCGTCCCACTTGATAATTATTTGCAGTGGTTGACAGCAGGAGGAACTGCACTGTAGCGACGTGATGAGAGACAAAGAAAAACTGTTTACCTTTCTGCGTCTCTCCCTCCCCGTTTCCTCCTCCCTCTGTTTCTGCTGCTGTCAGTCTCTCTTTCTCACCCCCTCATAATCTGAGGCTGTTGTCATCGCCCTGAGTGAGAAGTGTGTGTTTGTTTGAGAGAAGCACTGACACGTGGCACCGCCGCGTCTTTTAACAGCGACCTGTGACTAATGACTAATGCATCACAGCGATAGGAAGGAAAACCCTTCGCTAACTGTAAACTAAAGCTTTGGTGTGTTTTTTTTGTCGCCCACCTGCTGCGGCCAACGCACGGCGCTCTCAACGGGCGCCGTAATTGCACAATTTGTTAGGTTTCACGTTCTGGTGAACGGATCGTCTTGTGGACTGGCAAAGCAGTAAAACAGTCTCCTAGGGAGTACCGGTAACAACTCGGCTGGTTTCCACCGCCTTCGGCTAAGTAATTAGTCAGTGTCTGAACTGTTTTGCTCTCATGCAGCCCGGTGACCGGTTTTCTGGGTCACAACCCAGCAGCCGTGTGACGGAGAGCCTCCATTCATGCATTTTGTTCGACTGAAGCAGGGAGTCGCATGTGGCGAGGGACGCTCGTGCCATCGTAGCGTTTGAGCGTGATGTATGACTCATCAGAAAATGGTCTTGATTTACTCTCCTCTCAGGCTGGGCAGGCGGCCCATTGCGAGAGGGGGATCCTTCTGTTGTTACAGCCAACCATATGAGGAACAGTCTCTTCTTATAAAGTTTTTCCCTGATGCCACCTGTGTGATTCATCGGAGGAGACTAACAACTGCTTTTGTTTATGTGCATTGATTCAATATGCGGACCGCTGGAAATGTGAACCACATGATGCCGGTCATCCTTGTGTTTTAGTAGATCTTTAATGCGTATGTCATCATTTGGCAACAGTTTTCTGATCCTCTAAGGCAAATCCCGTGTGTACTCGGATGTTTCTGTCGAGAGGAAAACGGCTTACTGTCACTGCGAGAGCCATTGTTTTACCACTGCCAGACGGATCCCACGTTATATTATAGGCAAAGTGAACATCGTGCACATGTGGGTGAAAATATCCAACTTTCCAAGTGCGGCATATGCGCAGCCCCTGGTTTTGTTTCCACAAAACCATAAAACAAACAGTTTTTGGAAAGCATCCAAACACTGTGGAACCTTCAGGAGAATCTCTCGTGTGTGCGTTCGCGTGTTTGTTATTCTGTATACACTACTTGCGTTAGAGGGGTCAGAGGGATAGTGAGACAGATTCTGATCCACTGCCGAAGTAATCCTTTGAGTCAGAGGTGCTTTGTAAACTACTATGACCCCGTGCTCCGCCGCTGCACTGTTTACGTCGACTCCACTGGCATTAAACACAAGCCGCATATTTTTAACATTGGGGTCCCTCAGACTCACCCTGGGCCACGTAAATAGTGAGCTGCCCTTCAGCCTGGATCAGTCACGTCTCCGCCTGTTTGGACCAGCTCCGCGCGCGCACGTGCGTGTTCAATTGTGTTTATTGAAGTCAAAAGAGGATAGTTCCTCAAAACAATCGTCATCTCTACCACCCAACTTTACTTGATTGTTTTGCAGTATCCATGCGAAACAACTTTTGATGTAGAATTATTTACATATTTTTAGAATACGCAACCATTTTTTTTTGTTGCATGACATGTTTTAGATTTTAACGCGTAACAGAACGAGTCTGGTCCCAGAAATTTAAAAAGTTTGAAAACAGTCACATTGTCAAAGACTTTACATCACCGCCTGCCAGGCTTCTGAGGACAGAAGTTGTGATTGAAAGCAGAAGAAAAATCCAAGAGCTTTACATTCCTGTCTTGTGGGAAAATACCTGAGAAATGATTTAGGATTGTAAACCTCTCCGTTGCAGCTGAGTTGATGTTACTTTTGGGAAGACAGCCAGTGACGTTTGGATATTTCTCAGCTGCTCGACAAAAGTCTCTGGATGCAGGACGAGCAAAGCCGTGCAGGCAACACTGACATCTCCTGGTCGTATTGAGCTGTACTGATGAGGCTATAAACAATCAGACGATCAACAATCACAATCAATATGATCCACAACAAACTAAGGAAAACATTTACAACACTATTAAACTTTTGGCACTGTGCTAACGGGATGGGTTTTACGGCATGTTGCAGAAAAGTTTTTTAAAAATTAAATAAATAAATAAAGGTTTGAAGTCACCCTCGGTGACCTGCAGAGTGTTTATGTGAGAGTAGCTGTGATTCATAACATCTCACCACGCAAACGGTCTTACACACACTCCTGAATCACTTACATCAGAAAGTGTGTGTTTGTGTGTGCAAATGCTCACATCCCGTATTGTTGGTGCTTTCCTTTTACGACCACTGTATAGTTTGGGTCTTATAATGAGGTGTGAAATATTTTACATTCCTGTGCATGGCAAGTCTAGTTAAACATGGTGTGTGAGTGTGTGTGTGATTGTGTGTGCTTTGGAGGAGATAAGGTCACATAATGATCGATTGTCTTAACATTGTGGGTCATCGTCGCTTCTTTGCTGAGCATTTTTATTTCTCAGACTGAATGCTACCATAACATTTCCACAAATAAGGAGTTACGTGTAATATTGTATGCGTAGAGAGTGAGCTTCACATGAACTGGAAAACAGATTTTCAGTGAATATTTGACTACTTTCAAGATACAGCTTTGCCTATGTGAGGCTAGTAAAGGTGATTTCCTCCCACATGTATTAACTCTGTGTGATGTGTGTCTTGCAGCGCTGTAGTTCAGGGGGTCCAGATGGCAGGCATGAGGGGCCCGGCCTGCACTGGGGTCTGGCTCTAGAGTCCACCGGGGCTCCCACTTCAACTGGACACATTCCACAGGTAGACAGAAACACTTCCCACAGCACAGCGCCAAACAAGATGTACTCCTCTCTGACTAAAGATGTCCTGGTGAAAATGGAGAAAACACATGTCACTCAACCTGCAATACAAAGAGGAGAAAAAAAATCTAAATCAAATAACTCATCGTCTGTCTACCACTTTATGCCACATCCAGAAATTATACAAGAAATATAAGTAGTGACTCTGCAGGTTGTTCAATTCAATTAAACTTGATTTGTATAGCACCACATACAACACATTTGTTTCTCGGTGCTTTTAAAAGAGCGTCACTCAACAAATCCATTTCTATAAGATTATGAAGGTATAGAATGTGAGCAGAAGTTTAATGATTTCAAAATTCGGTTAAAATGCCAATAATAACGCTAATTTAAGGGACAGGCAAGAAATAAACTTTGGCTTGGAAAGAAAATATGTTTGAATTTTTCAGCATTATAAACATTCATTCATTCATTCATTCATAATACCAGCCACCAAGCAGCCAAAGAGAATTCAATTCAATTCAACTTTATTTATAAAGCACCAAATACAATGTCGAGAAGATGCATAGTATTTGACAGTGCACACTGTTCAATGTGAATATGTTACCATCTTCACAGACCAGCAGGTATTAATGTAGACTTTTTGAGCTGTTAAGAATCAACAAAACACAAAAACCCTTTTGGAGGTAGATTTTCACCTGTCCTTGTCTTTGTCTCAGGACGTGTGCCCATGAGGTCGTCACCACTGGTCCTGCTCCTCCTGATCGGCGTCCAGGCTGTACTGAACATGGGAAGTGGATTGGCCCGGAGCGCCGGGACAGCCAACCACAAGGGAGGACAGCATACAGCAGCCAATCACAGAGCAGGACAGCAGCAGCCAGAAGCCAGGGACCAGTTTTCTGAAGACCACTCTTCACAGCACCATCATAGGACCAACCACCACAGGACCAAGAAGCCCCACCGGGCCGCGTCACACACACAGAGCAGGAGTCCCGCCGCGGGCCGCTCGACATTGGACTCTCCCCCTGACCCCTCCATCCCGGTGGTGGACCCCAAGCTCTTCTCCAAGAGGCGTTACCGCTCCTCGCCCCGGGTCGTCTTCAGCGAGGTGCCCCCATCGCACGATGCCCTGGAAGACGAGGGCTATGACATTGAGGGGGTGAGAGGGGTGAGGGTGAGGCGCAGGGCGGGGTCGCACACCATGCACCGAGGGGAGTACTCGGTATGTGACAGCATAAATACCTGGGTGGGCAACCTGACGCGAGCCACAGACATAGCTGGAAATGAGGTGACGGTGCTGCCCAATGTCACAATCAACAACGTGGTGAAGAAACAGTTCTTCTACGAGACCACCTGTCGATCCCCCACGCACAGGGGCGTCCCGGCCGCCAACGTGGGACGACGGGGCGGAAAACAAGGTTCCAAGTCGGGCAACTCGGGCTGTCTGGGCATCGACAGCCGCCACTGGAACTCCTACTGCACCAACACACACATATTTGTAAGTGCCCTGACCACCTTCAAGGAACGGACAGCCTGGCGTTTTATCCGCATCAACGCCGCATGTGTGTGTGTGCTCAGCCGGAAGTCCTGGGCGGGAAGACTGGGGCACTGACTGGGGGGTAACACTCCTGACCACTGAACTATGAACCAAGCACACACACACACACACACACACACACACACACACACACACACACACACACACACACACACACACTAGCCACTGCAGCTTGATTGCCAATACTGTAATCCTTTCTCCCTCCACTAAACATATTCCCACACACTGACCACAGTATTCACTCAACACACACACACATACACATACACACACACACACACACACACACACACACACACAGCTTCACCTGTCCGACCCCATCGGCCCCTGACCCTACCTCAGTCAGAGAAGTCCTGGTTGTTTTAAGTTATGAGGACTGCATGTAATATTTATGGTTTATACAGTCAAATATGAAAATATATACAGTATGTGTATATATACAAAAATGAATTCAAGCTTTTAATGTTGATGTTGTTGTGTTGTTCATGCTGTTATTTATTAAACACCTCAGTACTTGCCTGGTTTGTTGATTCCATTTAGGATAGTACTCATTTCCACGCTTTACCTTTTATATTACTTTATTGTAGGAGTATTACTTATTACAAGTATTAATTTTCTAAGTTTGAATTGTTGTCATAGGAGAGTGGGTCAAACATGCCATTTTAAACATTTGGTGGGTTCTTCATTTTGCCAGACTCTTAATTTTTATGTGATGCAAGTTATTTCAGCAAAGACGTTTGTACATTGTGTGAAGACGAACAAAATAGTGTGTCAAAATAAGTGTACAAAGTTAATGTGTTGCACACTCACTTATAGGCAAATTACACTGCCAATTTTGGAAACCAAACCACTGAAATGTGCTTCGTACCTACATAAACAACACGTCACTCAAGGAAGTATATCTCCAAAATTCCACATATGAAATAGAAAAGGGTGCACATAATTACACTTTAAATTGAACTTCATGTTGTTCCTCTTCAATGCTGTTTAGTTTTGTCCTGTTAGAATAATGCATATGAAACATACACTCTATATAACTGAATTTTATACAAATGACAATTACTGTAAAGAACCTCATTTTACATTATTTGATTCCAAGTGTTTCTGGTCCAGACAGCCACTAAACCTTAAATGCAAATCAGATTTTATCACATTCAACTGATTAAAATGAGTCCTTTAAAGGTACAACATGGTCAACACCCTGAAGGAGACCACCGGAGCCGACCTGAGAGAGATGCAGGAGGAGCTCCAGGGCCTGAGACGCCGTCTCCATGTCTCCCCAGGGTGAAGCTGAAACGGCTCGCGTCGCCTTCAACAACCTTCAAAGAGCAGTTTCTCCTCCTCCACACAGAATTGAGCCAGAAGAGTGAGGAGGTCAAACACTCCCTCATGGAGACCACCATGAGGGACTGGTGAGAAAGAAAGAGAGGAGAGAGAGGAAGGAGTGAAGGACTGGAGACAGAGGGTGCATCCAAATGGTCCATCCTATCAAAAAGATCAACCGTGCAGTTTTTTCGGTTTACATAATCACAAACATGTTTGATTAACGTGAGCATATTGAGTTTCTCCTTGTTGAATGGTTCATTCTAATACATGTTGTTCAGATAGTGTGAATAAATGGGATTCAATCGAACAAACTCACTCACGAGGTTGGTTTTTCAGATCACACTCATAACTTGTTTATTTAGTCAAAACTGCTCAAATTTAAAGGTATACAGGAGGATTTTCAGGAATTTTAGGAAAGAACCGCCCTCTCCACCGTTTGAAAAAAATGCGCATGCGCAACGCTGTACCTGCTCCCGAGACGGAACGCCTACTAAAACGCGTGCGAGAGACGTGCACGAGCCCAGTTCTCCTCGCGCACGCTCTGTTTACAAGTCACAAGTCGGCATCGCTCACATAAGCTCAAGAAGATTTGCACCAGAGGGGGTGAAACTGTGTAAAAATGTCCGAGAATAATGCGTCGGGTCGGCCACCGGCATGATGAGAACCGTGTGGAGTGAGCTGCGCGCAGGGACGAGCACGTACGACGGGCTTACGTCATATATCACCAGAATGACTGACAATTGGGAGGACCAGTTATTTTGATGATCCACCCGGAAGAAGAAAATCCTCTACTATACCTTTAAGGATCTTGTAAAAAAAGAAAATCTAAAATCTATCATTTCTTTATTTTACATGTAACCCATTGGTAACTCATCTCAATTGCAGTTCTTTTTTGCCTTCAATTGTTACCGTGTTCATACAGTTTTAGTATATTTGTAGGTTTTAGCTGTAAATCCTAATAAAAGCAGCTGGAACAGGAACAGACGTCCCCAGCGACTGGCGACAACACCGGCGCAGCCACACTGCAGCTTGACGCACGGCTGTCACCATGCTATTTATGTGCTAACTCTGAAAATAGACTGATTTGTACACACTTTGTCACAATGGATAATCAATCAGTTCCACCAACTGCTCTGTATCGTTTGAAGATCAAAGTTTGACACATGAACATAGAGCTGCTGATTAATGGCCCAATAAAGAAACACATCTATGCCACTGCAGCTTGGCTCTTTATGATCACGTGGATCAACAAGTCACATATTTGAAGATATTAAATGTATAAGATGAATCTGCAAAGTTGTTTTTTTTAGATCACAAACTTGGCTTGGGAAGTGGCGTACGCATCTTCCAGGACCCGTTTTGTGTGTAATTATAATATAAATGAGGCCCCAGCTCTGCATTTTATACACAGTTGGCTGTGACGTTCGTGTAGCGCTAGCCATTTCTGCAGCAGTCTAACGTGGTTACAGTCACCAAAGTGGTTGACTAGCATCTACTCTTAGCTAGCTTTCACGGGAGAAAAGTCACACACCGCCATCGTCTCTTTGGCCTGAGAACTTCACTGACCGTTTATTGCGCATGCTCAGTGTAACAACGCAGGCACGCATTTACGTCTCTTACGTATGCTGTTTAACATGGCTTTGTAATATAAACAAATATACTTAACAGTTCGCAGCACTGGAAAAAATACATTTATATAAACACTGCTTGAAGCTTCTGTGACTCTGTAAAGGCAAAGAAAAACTCACAGTGATTGAACTTTTTTTTTTTAAAGACTTGTTAACGTACAACCCCTGCAACAAATGCTCACCCATTACACACGTTCAATGTAAATATGGAGCCGATATTCACATTCAATAATTTGAACAGGCTTAATTGAATAATGATCTTGTAAAACAGGTTCACACTGAGCTAAATAGACATCGCTCACGTCATGTGGGAACACTCATCTATTATGGGATCTAATAACCCACAGTCACAAAAAAAAACATGTACTGAAGACTTAATTGGTAACCCTAAACTGCTCACAGGTGTGTGAATGTGAGTGAGTGTGACTTTGCCTGTCTCTGTGAGTTTGCACTGGGATGAAGTGACGAGCTGTCCAGGGTGCGTTGGCCGGTTGTTGAACTGGATAAAGTGGTGTCGATGTGTTGTGTTGAGGACATCTTAACATTCCCAGAAACCGGCAGGAGACACGGTGACTCCTGTTATCGGTTCACGAGGCAGTTGCTACCAGTGAACTTTATCATTTACAAATCTGCAACAACAGCACCTTCGTGCATATATGTTCATTGGGTTCTTTGGAAGTCACCGTATCTCCACTTTGTTCGGGTCGACTGAAACTTTCTGCAGAAAACAAAGACACACTCCAGGAACTTCAATCACCATCTAAATTCCTCGGAACCTGCATATCTGAGTTTGGGAAGAGGCACGAGAGGATTCGACAGACACACGAGTAATCGTCCACCATTTAACTCCTGATGAACAAACATGAACAAGTCAGCACAATAAAATCACTCGACAGACATTTTAGCAAAAAAGTGCACACCTGTATTATTAATTGTAAGATTTTATAACTGAAGAGTGAGGATGATTTGATAAAAAAAAAAAAGAAAGAAAGAACTTAGTCAGGTGCAGTGACCTATTTTTACCACTAGGTGACTGAGCAGCATTTAGTGATCGTCAACCCTTGTATTATGTTAAGGGTTAATTTGACCCATTTCGGTTTTTGTGTTGACCAAAGTAAGGGTCATCTTGCCCTTTTTATCATGAAATTTTGTGACCTTTCCTCATCTGGGGTCATGACCTGGTGTGTGAAATTTGGACACTTTGATGTGTAGTGGAATGTCTGTGCAGAGTTTGTATACAAATATGATGTTGCGGGTCATTTTGACCCGGACACTTTTATGTGGCTAAGTTGTTGTACAGATCCAAAATAAACATGCCTCTTTGATGTTCTTTGTTTTGACTGCCAGAGACCCAGGTGTGTGTTGAAGAGGAACTATCTCTCCCTTGCCCTTGTCACTTTTATCATGCCTCTTTGACAACCACACCAACAATGAGCTTCAGAAGGTTTACAGCGGAAGAAGCTTTATCTCAGATTTTGAACTGGGATAGTGATGCAGAGGAAGAGATTTCAGAGACTGAGGACAATGCAATTGATGATCCAGATTGTGAATTTTCCGACAATGAAGAGGAGCTGGCCGTTGTTTCTCCATTGGATGAAAGCCAAGGACTGCAGCAGTCGTCATCCACAGAGGGGACATGGACATCTAAAGATGGTAATATAAAATGGTCAACATCACCACACCATAGCCGAGGAAGACTGTCATCTTCCAATGTCATCAAACTGACTCCCGGTCCAACAAGATTTGCTGTCACACGAATTGATGATATTGAATCAGCATTTCAGCTCTTCATATCACCACCAATAGAGAAAATAATACTGGAAATGACCAACTTGGAGGGGAGACGTGTATTTCAAGAGAAATGGAAGCCACTAGATCAGACTGACTTACATGCTTACATTGGAATTCTGGTATTAGCTGGAGTGTACCGGTCAAAGGGAGAAGCAACTGCAAGTCTATGGGATGAAGAGTTTGGAAGACCAATCTTTCGAGCAACAATGTCTCTAGAGACATTTCAGATGATATCTCGTGTGATTCGATTTGACAACCGTGACACTGGTCGACGTGAAAGGGACAATCTGGCTGCAATTAGAGATGCATGGGATAAATGGGTGGAAATTCTACTTCTGTTGTACAATCCTGGCCCCCATGTTACTGTAGATGAGCGCCTTGTACCATTCCGAGGACGCTGTCCTTTCAGACAGTACATGCCCAACAAGCCTGCCAAGTATGGCATCAAAATGTGGGTGGCCTGCGATGCAAAATCCGGCTATGCATGGAATATGCAAGTGTATACAGGAAAGCTACCTGGAGGAGCATCTGAGAAGAATCATGGGATGCGTGTGGTGCTGGAGAGGAGTGAAGGGTTGCATGGTCACAACATCACATGTGACAACTTCTTTACATCCTACCGCCTAGGAGATGAACTTCAGAAGAGGAAGCTGACTATGTTGGGAACAGTCAGAAGAAATAAGCCAGAACTTCCCCGTGAAATCCTGAAGATGCAGGGCAGACCTCTGCATTCATCAACATTTGTTTTCACAGAGAATGCAGCAGTTGTTTCATACTGCCCAAAGAAAAACAAGAATGTTCTTGTAATGAGCACAATGCACACCGATGCATCTGTCAGCACAAGAGAAGACAAGAAGCCGGACATGATCCTCGACTACAACTCCACCAAAGGAGGAGTTGACAATCTGGACAAAGTCACCGCAACATACAGCTGCCAGCGCAAGACTGCCCGTTGGCCCTTGGTGATTTTCTACAACATTGTCGATGTGTCGGCTTACAATGCCTATGTCCTGTGGACTGAAATCAACCAGCAATGGAATGCCGGCAAATTGTACCGACGTCGGATCTTTCTGGAAGAACTCGGCAAAGCACTTGTCACTCCTAAGATCCAGAGGCGAGCCAGGCCATCTCGATCCCCAGCAGCTGCAGCTGTCATTGAAAAGGTCAAGGTCAGTTCATCCAACCAATCCGCAATGGATCCAGTGGACACGGGTGTAAAGAAACGGTAAAGATGCCAGGTCTGTCCCTCCCGAGATGACAGTAAAACAAGCGCCTCTTGTGTGAAATGCAAGAATTACATCTGCAGAAAGCACACACTTACATTCTGCCCATCATGTGGAGAGCATTGAAAGTGTTGAACTTTGAAAATGTCAGACAAAGGTGCAAGTTAATTTTAAAAAATGCACAGGGAAAAACTTGGACAAAATAATTCTTAAATATATTTATAAACTCAAAAATGCATTGTTATGTCTGTTCTATAAAAACAGTTCTCAAATATATTGATTAAATCCAAAATGCATTGTTATGTCTGTTTTATAAATGTTTATATAAGCTGTAATAAAGTTGTTTTTGGTTTAACCTGTTTTTGACTGTTTTGGGTGGATTTACACAGTACGGGTCAAAATGACCCGCAACATAATCAATGTAATTTTTTTCCAACATAATACAAGGGTTAACCTTATTTTGATCCTGGGGCTTAACTGAAATCGTTCTTTCTGTAACACAAGTGTTGTTGATAGCCAAGAAATTTGTCCTGATCTGAGCAGATCAGCTCCACGACTGTGCGATGAGGGCACATGAATGACTGCAGATCGTATCTGGAGCTGGCAGGAAATGAATATCACTTACAGACATCTTATAGGTGTGATTTTTTTTTATCTCTCTCAAAACATTGCCTCTCTATCTAAAAGTGTCTTTTGGTCTGTGCTTCCCTCTTGTGGCCACATAAATAACTGCCTAACCACAAGATGTCTGTGCCAAAGAAATGTAAGCGTAGTTCCAAATGCAAATTCTCTTTTTTTTGTCTCTTCTTCTTCTTTCTATAAATAGATGGTGCACCTCTCTCTACACCCTCCACAGACGCCTGGCTCCACTCTCACCTACATAAAGCCTTTTCTTTACAACCATGCGCGGTGTTATTCAGCTCTCGGTCGGTGTGTTGCCAGGAAACCTCGGCACAGAGAAGAGGTCTGATCAAAAGCTTTAGGAAGGTCGACCTCAAATGACTTCTGGCTTTAGTCGAGGCGGTGTGGTTTGATAACCGCTGCCTTTTTTTGTTTTGATTCGACACCTATGAAGGTGCATGCGGAGAAAAAAGAGGAGGCTGAAGCCTTCTGGACAGAAACATCAGTGCACCTATATTTTTTACAGTTTGACTCATTATTTCAAGGGGACAAACTGTGAGTCTGAATCTCCCACAGGCTTGAATGTGTGTGTGTGTGTGTGTGTGACTGTTCCTCAGTGTTTGTCCCTGTGATGGACTGTTGGCCTGTCCACGGTCACCCTGCATTTGACTCCAGTCATAATTTGAAGAATAATATGGCCTGTCCCACACACCGCCTCGTTGCACTGTACATCTTCCACTAGGTGTCACTATACTGCTTTATTGAGCGGGCCACCTTTACTTTCCTTGTTACGCCTCTGAGTTTAAGAGCTGTCATCAGACAGTAAAGAATCACAGTAGTTAAGATAAGCTAAAATAGGTCTGCAACTATACAAGGCCCCCGGTGTATTTAAAGCTCGCAGTTGTCACGGTGGAGAAAAAATACAATGACCTCAGACATGCTGACAAACGTCCAGTCCATGACCCAGACATGGGTGGGAACAACTGGCAAAATCGCAGCTGCTCCTCCAGAAGCCGAGCGCTCCGGAGACTGCGGAGTGAAACATGGACGTTACATTTTAAAGATGCTTTACAGTAGTGAGGTCTGTATGCGACAGCGGTGGTGGACATCAAGGTGAGCGGTTCTACCGACAGACACAAACTGCACATCAAGATCTGAGCTTTTGTTGACTTTTTCTTTCATGACGAACCGGTTTAACTGCATCTTCTATGTCTATTATATTGAGGGTCCACGTGGTGCCGGAGCCGACCACAGCTGACGTGGGGCAAAAGGTCAAGGGGCACTTCGGCCAGGCCACCAGTCCATCAGAGGGCAAATCGACAATCTTCACATAGATTCACACCCCGACCAGAGATTATCCAGAGATAATCTCACTGTGATGTGTAATCCCAGGGGTGTCAAACATAAGACCCGTGGGCCATATCCGGCCTGAGATTCCATGAACCCTACAAGCAAACAGTAAAAATTGCGAAGAAAACATGTTTGTTAAAACATGCATGCAAAAGGCAGTCCCAGATCGTTTTTGGGACATTTTACTGTATTTGGTGTCATAAGAATGGGCATAATGTTGAGATTGCAGTAATTATTTTGGTGTTAATTGTTCAAATTTGGAGAAATACAGACCTCATCAAAACGTGTACCCTCTGTGCTGCAACAAAGAAAAACTCTGGAGTTTAAAGTTAAAGGATATTATGCCACTTCGTCACCACTTAAGATGAGATTGAGCTGGAAGTGGCCCTGAACTAAAGTTAATTTTACTGTGGAGCCCCTACAAGTTGTTAAGACATTGAACAAGTACTTTATTTAAAGCAATAGCAATATATACGTATTCTAATGTATTCTGTGTATTCCTGTCAAAAGTCCTTCTCTACCTCCATTTGCTTGTTTCCATGAATGTTTTGAGCGCGCACACATTTCCCTTGCATGCATTCTTGGACCTACAAATAAACCGAGCCACCAGAAGGCCAACGACAGCCAGTGAGCTGGGGACTCGCTAATATTATCAGCCATTCCTCTTGTAGTGCTGCTTTGGTACGGAGCCAAAAAAAACCCAAGATTCAACATTTTCTCTCAGACCCCAACGAGCCTCCTAATGAGTCCTGGAGCACAGACTTCAGGTTTGAGATGGATAAGTGTGGCTGAGAAGAGCTAAATGTTGGTGATCAGTTACATCAATAGTTGTGAATAATTCATGGGTGTTTGTTTTAGCCCTCCACTTCCTCATTCTCCGTGTCATTCCTTTTCGACTCTGTCTTCACTCCACGGTCGAGCCTGGCAGACCACTGTGCTTCTCTAAAAGGACATTTTCTAACCAGAGCCTAATGGCCAATGGTAGGAGGAGCTATACTCTTTGGATGTTGTCCCTCCATGGGGTATACGTTATAAATCTGCATTATGCGCTGTTTGTGAGGTACATACAATAAGTTAAATGCTCTTCCTCTTCTGATTTTATTCCCACAAGATTTAGTTTGTTTCTTTTTTTCTGCATGTGAGTAAATCTGGAAACTGGCCCTGAAGTCATTGTGTCATTCAACAAACATTTTTTTTTAATCTTTCACTTACCTCTAAGTTTAGGGAAGTTTTTTTGAACTCTCTATTGCTCCAAGTAAGTTAAGCTCTGTACTTTATTTGCCACAGGTTAGAAGTTTGAAAGAGGAATCAGGAGAAAATGCTGTATGAGTCAATGTAATGACTGTATAAAATATAACACCTACTGTAAGACAAGGGACTGCTTTGAGATGCGTTGACACTAAAACCCAGAAATAATAATAATAATAAAAAAAACAACTTTCATTTAGGTTCTAGTTAATCCTATCTGCATGACTTAACAAAGTAAAATCAAATACTTTGCCTCTCACTGCTGCAGAGACATCTGGTTTGAATGTCCAGTGAAACATGTGGAAAGGTTGTTCAGCAACTGTAGTTGGGAAATGTCTTGATGTAGCATGTTTTATGGTACAAAGAACTGATCCTATTATCAAATAATGATTGAAACTGATATTTTTTATTTATTTTTTTTAACCATCTGATTTAGAAGACTTCACCCTCGGGCTAAGTCGCACTCTAATTGAGCCTAATGTGATATTCTGCTAAAACGCATACATCTGATGGCCTTCTATTGCAGTGAAAACCACAAAGCCTTCGACATCACAGCTCGTTCAGAGGACCGTCCTGGCAAGACAGTCTCAGTGTGATGTGGAAACCTGAAGTCTGCGGAGCACATCACTTTTTCCAGAGATGTTGGAGATTTCTAATCCTGATTTCTAACCAGGTAGTTGATCCTTTCTATGGAGAAAAAAAAAATCTATCAGACACAGATGGTTTTATATATTTTCCTAAATGCAAAGAGGGTCATTAAAGTACTCGCCCATTATGTGGCGTGAGGTTAGAAAGCTGGAAGTTGGATATATTAAAAAAAAGAAAAAAGAAAAGCGTAGACTTGTGCATGAATTCCTTCCATTCGGAGCCAAATAATGACCTCGTTAGGGGAACAACAACACCTCAATAACAACATTAAGTCCTCATCGAGTAGTCTCGACCCCCCCTTCTGTCACCCTCTGCATTATTGAAATGGGCGGTCTGGAAAGAGTCTAAGCGGATCCTGTGGTGTGTGTGTGTGTGAGTGTGTGTGTGTGTGTGTGTGTGAGAGAGAGAGAGAGAGAGAGAGAGAGAGAGAGAGAGAGAGAGAGAGAGAGAGAGAGAGAGAGAGAGAGAGAGAGAGAGAGAGCCTCTTGACGCTTCAGTGCCTCACAGTCCGGTGAACCGTTATTGTCTCATTGCGCGCAGCCAGAAAAAGCGTCTACTCTTCTGTTTTTATTTTTGCGGCGTCAAAAACAACAAACCCCGTCACATCCAGGCGAAATGGGCAAAGTGGAAGGAGGAATGAAATGCGTGAAGTATCTTTTGTTCGTGTTCAACTTCATATTCTGGGTAAGTGCGCGTTTGGTGGCGGTTTGGTGACGAAGATGAGGGCAAACTTGTGCGTAAATAACCGGAGAGCAAGTGCAGCGGCGATGCGCGCACAGCTGGGCTTTTTGCGCACACGTGACGTTCCAGCCGCTGGGGTCACAGTTTCCGCTCTAATCTTCTTCTTCTCTGACTTTTAATTGTGACTTTTATTCAGTGGCCACCCGGCGGCGTGGGTTTCACCCTGCGTGGCGCGGAAAGGGTGACAGCCAGAGGTTTTTTAGTTTTGGCTCACCGGGCTCAAATCAGATTTTCCACAGAGGAAAAACCCGCCCCCTTTTTCCCGGGGAAGCGTGTTTTTGAAAGGAAGACTGAATGAAAAGACAGAGGGAGGGAAAGAGAAAGAGAGAGAGAGAGAGAGAGAGAGAGAGAGAGAGAGAGAGACGCAGCATGGAAAACAAACTTTGCACTTGGCTCAGTGCGCGGAGCCGCTTCGTTCAGAAACGCCGCAAAGCTGTTCGACAAACTGACTTCATGACCACGAGGCCATCATCTCACCATCAAATCATCTGCGTTTTATTCTCAGTGTTTGTGTTTTGTCTTTTGGTTTGTTTGGTTTTTTGGGGGTTTTTTTTAGATCTGCGCCTGTACAACCAGTCTGGGGTCATGCAAAGAGTCACTCAACTCAAGATACACAGTCAGGTGGTTGTGAAAGGTTTGTGTGTGTGTGTGTGTGTGTGTGTGTGTGTGTGTGTGTGTGTGTGTGTGTGTGTGTGTGTGTGTGTGTGTGTGTGTGTGTGTGTGTGTGTGTGTGTGTGTGTGTGTGTGTGTGTGTGTGTGTGTGTGTGTGTGTGTGTGACTGGATCCATTGTGACAGCAGGACAATAGCATAGTTTGAGTGTGCAGCTCCTGAGAGCAAAGCCTGAACGCTGCCGCCCCACCGGCTCCCACTGAGGACCACTCAGATCCATTTCCCTGTTTGGGGCGTCAGTGTGGACACATGCAGACACGGACAGCTGAAAATGTGAAAGATGACGGCCAGGGGTTGAGAAGGGTCACATGAGGTCCCTTTCATGACAGAAGAAACAGAGGGAAATGGTGACTGTGATAAAAGGGTCACTGGGAGATTGAGAGGGATATTCGTGCGCGTTCACGTGGCGCAAGAGGAACAGTTGGCATGAATTTGACCCAGATAGCGATAGGAAATAAATCGTTGGGGTATTGGATGAGGCTGTGGATGGACGCTGTCCATGTGGGACTTTTGCCACGCAAAACTGCACAATTCCGTAATTTATAGGCGTTTTTGCAAAATAATTTCACATGTCTCGTCCTGCACCGGGTACAAGTGGAACTATGAACACACACTGCTCATGACTACAACATCCTATTTCCTGTCTGGGCTGCGGCCTCACAATGAGTAATGAAAGTGGGTGGAGGAAGGGCTCATAAGGTTTGTTCGAGCTCTTTGACCTTAAAGCAGACATATAGGCAGCCCTGAAATTTGTAAGTGACATGCATTTGTTGAACCACTTCCACTGTTTGCCACTTTGACTGCATGTGAATTTTCTTTTTTTTTGTTGAGTCCTTTAAACTCCTATATAATCACATCGGTAAATATTTGGACATTGTCACGCATTTGGATAGAAGACAGCTGATTACTTTTACTCCATTAAGAAGGCATACCTTATGAGAGGAGTTTAGATTTCTATACAGGATGATTCTGATGTTACACCCTCATATTAAAATGAATGCCTGCACTTGAAGCACATTTCAATACCAATAGTGTGTGCGCATACACAGACACAATTCTAAAACAACTGTGTCAATGTTCAGTCAGTGTCTTTCTTAATGTTTATGCTTAAAAACCCTACAGAACATCAACACTATGCCACTGTGTCTGGTCTTTGTGTGTGAGCTGCGGTCCGTCGTCATGTTTAGTCAAAAATTAATCCGGTGCAAGATAAACAGCGCTGGACAAACATGTCTGCTGTTGAGTAAAAGTCAGACTCTCCCATGCATGCTTGTCCCTTGTCGCCGAAAACAAGGGACACGTGGGGGGATCTTTGTCTTCCTATAACTTAATTGTAAATGTAACGAGATGATAACTCATTTAAGGGTGGTCTGGTTTCACCCACACGCTCAGATGATCTCACAACAAGTCGGTGTCCCCATTGACCACTGTCGGATTGTCTTATTCTGTGTGTATTTATTGGTTTGGACACTCAACACGGAAGTAAAGTAATGGTCTCTTTCATTTTTAAAGAGTATATGTTTCAATCGATGACCAAACCTCGTCTTTATGAGCTTGAGGTCTAAGTGGACATGGCAGTAATCATCGTTAAGGTTGCCTTTGAACAATTCAGCCTTCAGGTTCTGTTTAAACAAAGAAAGGTTTATTTTATTGTCCCTCTTTATTATATTCTATTATATTCATCTATTTATTAGATGAAAAAATGGGTAAAAAAAAAAGTCTTTATATCATGTACTGAATACTCTGGACAGGAACGTTTTGAAAACAAAGTCCGTTTACATGTAGACAACAGAAACATTGGAAACAATGACATTTTGCCACTAGTGGATGCTTTTGTTTTTGTAATGAGCTTTGGCTCAGAGAACAATACAGGTGTATCAACCCTAAAACAATCAAGCCCCCCCAGGAGAATATGGACGTATGGACTGGGAGTATTTGCACTCTGGAGGCCGCCATTTGTGTTGTTGTCCATCGACTCGTGCATGTGCAGAAAAGCCAGCGGCCATGGTGCGTGTGTGTAGCACCGTTTTCAAAAAGTTGCATTTTCCCAAGTTTACATGACGATGGAGCCAGAGCGTTTCAGAAAAGTTCCACTTTGGCAGCCAATTTCAGAAAGTTGCCTTTTCAGTGGTTCTGAGCAACATTTTCTCGTAAACACACACACACACCTTTGGAAGTATTATTAGTGAAAGTTTTGCATTTCCACTTGAAAACGTCTTGTAAACGGGTTCTTAGTGTCACTAATGTGTGTGTTTGGACTGTGAGGGGGAACTAACATGTCTGGGGGGAAAAAAACAAAAAAACATGCACATAAAAGGGAGAACATGCAAATTCCACACTGAAAGGCCCACAAAATAAAAGCTTCAAGACCACCATACCACTATAGAGGTATCAGATTAAAATAAAAGAACCAGACTTTATCCTAATTAAAGCACATTTAACAGAGTATTATTAGTATTTTGCAGATAAACTACGATGAACGTCCAGCTTATAGATAAGACATTGAGATGAAAATAGACCAGAGATCATTGCAAACACTCCGAAGCGCATCGAAATACACACATCCCAGCCATTTAGCGACATTGAAAAACCATTAACTCGTCTTTAAATGTCCCATATACAGCATTTATTGTATCCGCAGCAGAGCAGGACCTTTCCACAAGGTCGCGACCTCCAGTCAACACCGAAACGGTATAAGGCCATTTCAGATTTATAACACTATTACACACAATTTATTCTGTCTTGACTCGAGCTACACAAAGCTCAATATGACACACTGTCTGATAAACCACGTTGCAGAATTCATAGACTGCAGGTTTTTATTGCCGACTCTGTGGCGCAGCGTTTTGCAGGAGAATTCTTTTAATATTTCCAAATAACTTTTTTTTTTTAGCTTCTTTTCAGTAGTTTTTGTTTCAGCCCTGAAACACACACGAGCTCTGGAGGTGCTGCTGCACTCGAGTCGAGCCGCTCCAGTCTGTCGCCGAGTACAATGGGATTTACTCCACCCATAATTATCCCACTCCTGTTTACACTTTCCTGCTGCTCGTCACGTTTAATGTGCGCCTGCATCTGTTTTTTCCAAACATGTGCCAGACAGAAGACTGTTTTTAACCCGTTTAAATCACTCACAAATTACTCTTGTATTTAAAGAAGTGCCTCCAAACTGTTTAGCTTTTGTATACTATTCCTGCCTAATCCACTGTAGAGCTCGGTGGGTGTTTTTTATTTTATTTTTTTTCTTTATAACCTTGACAGTGGATATTGCCACAGACGGTCTCTGACCAAAGACCACATCCCTCTGTCAGCTCAGCCCCTGTTCTCATGGAAATTCCCCTCGCAAAAAAACACTATTTAACTGCACTGTTAAAAATGTAGCTGTTAAGGAACCTCAATAAAGCTTCGACATAAGATTTCCATCTCTTTCAAGGAATAATCCAGACAGACGAAATTTCCACGGAGGCGTTTTTTGGACAAAGTAGACGGTTGGACCTCTTGAATCCGAGATGGGACAAAGATTTGAGTTTGTGCTTGTTTCTGATCAGGACGCGTCTGTTGGGTGCTCTCATCTTACTCTCTCCTCTCCTTTCTCCCCTCACTCATTCATTCTCTCTTTCATTGTGTCTGTGTATTTCACTCCTATTGTGCTCTAACGGCGTATAGTGACAGAGAGACAGTGGGCCTTTGTCCTTTGGGTGGGATGGGAGGGGAGGTGGGGTTAAAGGGGGGGGGGGGGGGGGGGGGGGTACACAGGGATAAGTCAGGGGGTGGGTAGATTTTGGAGTAGGAGCAAGTGATGTGCATGTGTTTGTGTGTGTGTGTGAGGGGGTAAAGTGATGGGGAGTGGAGTCGGGTGGAGGGTTATGAAAGCAGAGAGAGTGTTAATGGGACCTCTGGGGGAGGCGAGGCTCTGGAGTGCCGGCGTTGGGAATGTATTGAGCTACCGACTGCAGTGTTTTCACCATATCCTGGTTTTGAAGAGGCTTTTAAAAAATGAAGCCATAACAGCAGCGAAGGTTTCCTCTAAGTGCAAAGCAACCACCTGCTCTGCTCAGAACACCAGCTACAGTTGCCCTCGTGTTGCAAAGCTGCAAGCATTCAATAGCCCCCACCCCCCCCACCCCCCACCCACCCACCTACACCATCACACCATCAGGTGTGCTGATAAACGTCACAGATCCCGAGGCTTTCTCACAGATAATCCAGCCTCACACCCGTACGTCTACAGAACTGCAGCCTTTGCTTCAATGTGCTTTTATCACTTTGAAGCGGTTAATCCTGAAGCCCCCCCCCCCCATCCCACCCCAGGAGCTCAGCTGCCCCATACATCACCAGGCATGACACTAAATCCTCAGTTTGGGAGGAAGCCGGCTCCCCGGCACCTGTCCCATTCCAATGCTTTACAACTGAGCAACTGGCTTCACTTCAGGCCGACGCCATAAAATAGAACCTGTGCATGTGGAGTGGAGGAGGAGGAGTGCGGAAAGCAAAGATGACATAATGAGTAATAAAGAGTGAAAAAGAGAAATTGCAGAAGCAGAAGAAGGTAAAGTCTGAGAGTGGAATCGAGGTGGAACAGATTCCTTTCGTCTGGATTTGGTAATAGCGTCTGTTTCGGAGCTTCTAGGATCCATAAACAGCCACGCAAACAGCGGTTCCACCTAAATTCTAGATCTGGGACACAGTGAGAGACCATGTGACAAACCCCCGCTAAATACTGTCCATTGACACAAATCATTTCATTTTTGTGCGCACACACACACACGCACACACACACATAGACACCATGTTGTTTTCGAAGCTCAACTCAGCCTGGATTATCCCCAGGGGGCTACGAGCTGAGTGATCATTAAAACCTCTCAGTATTGATCTATCAGTGGAGCTCCCGCCACCACTTCTGCCCATTAGAGCATCTCAGATGTCGGCGGGGGGGGGGGGGGAGCACTCACGTCGAGGTCTTCCCACCACTAAGGGAATGACAGTTGGGGGTTGTTGTTTTTGTATTAGCCAGGGCAAACCAGGGTTTTGAGTATTAGCCCCACTGGATGTATTCTGATGGAGGTTTTAGATGGAGGAAAAAATGAGCAACGTCTAACCACATTTCCAAACAAACAAGAGAGCCTGTTCAAGCTCAAGGTGCCATACGTCTGCCCACGGCCAAGCGCGTCATTTTCTCCTCACCGGGAAAGAAAAGATCACGACAAGCCTTTCAGAGTAACAAAAGTTTAGTCTATAATGCGCCACGATCCACCCGCCCTGCATACTCAGACGTATTATTTTGGCACAAAAAATATAATCTCCTATCCCGTCGAACTCTTTAAAATTAGAACTTTGTTGTGTGGAAGTGGAGGGGGTGGAAGGCCTTCGTGGAATCGAGTGGAAAATTGAGTTTATGGGGACTCAAAAAGAGCACAAAACGACCCCCGGAGGCTTGAAAAAAAAATTTTTTTAAACGTTCCACTGTTGCGTGGTAGATGAAAACAGCATTGCATAAACGCTGAAACCAATTTCCCACACTGATGTCATCCGAAGAGCCGGGACAAACACTGTATGAGAAACATGTTTCGTTTCGAAATGCATAACAGAAAATCGACTGTCTACTTTGTAGTTCCAGCAGTATTTCTTTTATTTTTGTTTTTAGACAATTTAATGATCATTATTGTTCATCTATTGACCAGAGGGAGGGAAAATCAGGATTTATTTGCTATGTTGGAGTGTTTGCCTACGATGACTTTCCCTGTTTCCTCTGCGCAGGTTATGTGCTAAATATGTTGTGTGTCTGTTCTGCTTTCAGCTGATGGGATCCTTCGTTCTCGCCGTGGGTTTGTGGCTGCGTTTCGACCCGGAGACGGTTTCTCTGCTCAGTGGTGAAAAAGCTCCAGGCAACTTCTTCATTGGTGAGTACTGTTGACGTGCACCTCGGTTAATATCTATATGGGTACGCACATGAAGCGTGACATTACTTGTTTTTTTTGCAGTGGCTAAAAATACAACTGCATTGCTGCATTTTTTTTTCTTCCTTTTACTTTCTTTTGCAGCTTGAAATTGTTATTGGTGGAATTGACTATGCTGTCATGGTTTTTTTGGATGATTAGACTTTCAAGTCTCAAATGAGAGTGAATAACAGGAAGCGTTGGCTGCATATAAAAAAAAGAAAAGAAAAGTGAATACATGAGGGAAACCACAAGAGCTGCACTCCACCTTTCAGTCTGTCGCCCTCCCCTGAGGAACAGAAAGAACAGAGGGGAGGCACAGTTACAAGCCCGCAAGAGATTACTGTAAAAAATAAATAAATAAATGGATGGGATTTCATGACAAAAATTCAAGTTTTATCCTAATATGACAGGGAGGAGGAAAGGAAAGTCTTGAGTCTGGACGAACCTGGTTTGAATCATCACTGCATCACAATCCTATATATATAATATTATGAAGGTTTTCTTGTACATGTCTTTGTGAATTTAAGTCCAAAGATGACGGGTGGCTTCTCTCAGCTCCTCTGGGACTGTAGTGCTGCACATGGCCTTGACAGTGAGAGCGCTCTGCAGTTGCTATGTTACAGTCCCATGAAACAAAACCCCTGCTTTTTTCTTTTTTCTTTCCACTGTGTTTTTAACAGAAAGGGGAAAAAATATCTTCAGAGGCATGTATGTGAGTGCAGCAGCATCCTCACTAGCTGGTAGAAGTTGGAAAACATAATAAACCGCCGCGGCGTCTGACACCCTGGCATGTCAACCAAACCGCCGGCAAAACAAAACACTCCTATCTGAGTAATAGCTGCATCACACAGAGGGATCCTTTACCAACCCTCTTACTCAGTCCCATCTGAACCCGGTGTACATGGGAGCTGGTGACTCCGCATCCTCCGTGGAGCCGTTGCCTCGCAACCGATCGCGTCTGTACGAGGGTGCGCTGTGGTAACCGGTTCCTCCCTGAAGAGCCACCTGTGATGGACGTTTTCCTAATGAGCTGGTAAATGGGAGCTCAGAGCATTTAGGAGGACTGGAAGCATCCCACTAAGAGCTCTGCAGCTGAATCAGTCTCCTGCTAACAAGGATGTTTATGAGACACACGGGGATACTATCAGGAGGCACCTCAACCTGTAAGAGAAAAACCATATAAAAACACCCATAAAAACAATAAAATGTAAAAAAAAAAAAAAGCAGTCTGAAACGTTCTCTCCAGCTCGTCCAAATTCATATCTGGATATATGCTGCCCCCTTTTGGTGAAGTGAGGAAGCTGAAAAGAACTATGGGGGAATTGGAGCCACGCCACTTTATTAGGAGACGTTTCAATTCTGATATTTAAATCAAATCTTTATAAATGTTTTCTTTTCACAAACTCGTTCGCATTTTGCTTCGCCAGGCGTCTACATACTGATCGGTGCCGGCAGTCTGGTGATGCTGGTTGGTTTCTTTGGCTGCTGCGGAGCTGTCAGAGAATCCCAGTGCCTCCTGGGTTCAGTGAGTATCAGGTTCAATAAATAAACCACGTTTCATCCCACTTCAAAGCTTTTAATCTCACCTGCAACTTTCTTTGCTCTCAGTTTTTTGCCTGTTTGCTGATCATCTTTGGATCTGAGGTGGCAGCCGGAGTGTTTGGATTCCTCAACAAAGACAAGGTGCTTTTTTTTTCATTATTTTCTGAGAAATTGACTTGAATCAATGACACTTGAATGTCAAATTGAATCAGTATGTGTCTTCTCTCGTGCAGATCATTGAAGATGTCCAGACCTTCTATGCAGAAACCTACGATGAAAATAATAACGGCACACTGATCACCTCTTACCAGAAAGTAGTACGTAAATGTAAAAAATGCATTACAACTCGGTGATTTCAAGAAAATTAGAAGATCATTGAAAAATCTTGCCAGTTATGTCAATAAACCGAAAAGTGTCTTTCAATTTTAGAATATTGATTGTGAAAATTAAGTGGAAAACACTTATTAAATATTGTATATTTGAAGAAAAATGCAACAAATATAAAATACGCAGAAGTTAAAGTATGGAACAATTCCCACAGTATTGAGATTTTTTTAAGATGTCCCTGTTATTCTAAAAATAAATTACAAATTTTTTTTTAAATGGACTATTGTAATATGTTTTATTCTCCTTCTCAGCTGAGCTGCTGTGGGACCATGAAAAAGCCGTGCCCCGACGCCGATTCAGGAACCACGGTGAGATCAGTCAACCAGTGGACATTCAACGCTTTACTCTTTGAACTGACTTGAATCAAGCAGTGCTGCTTTTTTTCCGGTTCACAGAAAAAGGACTGTGAATCAGGCATCAAGGAGTTCTTCGACAATAAGCTCTTCATCATCGGGTGCGTGGGCATCGGCATCGCTGGAGTCATGGTGAGTGAGGAGGGGAGGAAAGGTGGAGATGTGAATCGACACTTTATGAAAGTTAAATCGTCTGATTTTTTTTGGGGGGGGGGTTTCTTGTTTGTTTGTTTTCCGCTCCACAGATCATTGGGATGATCTTCAGCATGGTGCTCTGCTGCGCCATCCGCAACAGCAGGGAGGTCATCTGAGGTGGATACTTGACCACTTCCCCTCACCCTTCCTGTGTCAAGCCCCAAAAGACCGTACAGCACTCTGGCTCAAATGTCTCAAATCCTCACTCAGTAGCCAGCCATAAAAAAAAAAAAAAAAAAAGCCCCTGAGAGCCACTCCTCTGGCTTCTTCTACCAGTTTCCAAGAATTTATCTATTTTTGCTCCCATTTGCACTCCGAGTAAGTCACGTTTTTGGCATACCTGATGGGAAACTGTTCCGTTTGCTACGTTGACCACACAATCTGTCAAATAGTTGTCTTCGTGGCCATTTGGCCCATCGCTACAAAATTCGAACCCACATACTGACACCGTGGCGTCAATTCTTCTTCACACAGCCTTGACACTGACCCCTCGGCTGTGGGAAACTGAAGCCGGAGGGAGAGCGACCTGATGTGAAAGCAGCTGACTTAGCTCGGTTGTACTCGGAGGAAAAAAATTAGAGCGCACACACACACACACACACACACACACACACACACACACACACACACACACACACACACACACACACACACACACACACACACATCACACACACACACACACTCAGATATCCAAACACAGATATGTTGTGTTGCATGAGACCGCAACCTCAAAAAAAAGGTTTCCTGGCTTCTCAGCGAGGGACCTGATTGGCTGGTTCAGAGTTAACTGGGGCATGTTTCTAATGCACACCTGCACCGCGAACATGCACACCACTCAAAATACACAGGTAGCACAACCAAGAATAACTGTTCCACTAATGAAATAGTTTGATATTTTGGGAAATTTATTAACTTGATTTCTTGAGCACTGTTGAACAAAACAATTGATTAATCCGCCAACCAATCAGATCAGTTGAAATTAAACATGTGCATAAGAGTTCATTCATTTCCCAAATTCTTAAACTGATTCGTCAATGTTTTTGCACCTTTTTTTTAAACAAATAATTTTTAACTCAATGTGCTGGTCTTTTTTTTTTCTGGATTTGTAAATACTTGAAAAAAGCCACCCGAAGTGGCACAGAAGGTACTTTCGAAACAAAAAAGTATGGGAATAGTGTGGAAAATATACATGATTGGCAGCTGATAGGACTCAAACAGGCCAGTGTTGGTAAACTAAAATAATCTCGACTACCAATCCCACAATGCAACCGAGATTTCCTCATTATCACCTCCAAAAAAAGAACGCGTCTTGACAGTCTGGCACAGTGTCAAAAATATCGCTTCCGACTCCTCCGTTGGTCCTTACATAAGAGAGTACGTCTCAGCCGCTATAGACTCCTTCGGTTCAGAAGACACATATCGTGTGGCTGTGTTTACAGGCTAAACTGGTTCTGGCCGATCGACTGAGAATAGACACACACCGGGGCTGCAAACTGGTTATCCAAGCCAGGCCTCGGATGGCTTCCCGACTTCCACCCCCCCCCCCCCCCCCCCCCCCGTCTGTGCCTTACAAGTACACGCCCCAATAAAAAAAAAAGTAAAACACGTTCCTTTATGCCTCAGACTCCTCTAACCTCAGTACGTAGGAGAGCTGGATAGACATACCAAACCAGATCTCAAATTTTTATCCAAATTAAATCAGGTTTGCTGTAAATTCTGTAGTTTATTTCAAGTGTCATGACTCCAGGTTGTAAATATGTGGGGAGTTTTTTTTGTTGTTGTTGTTGTTTTATTTAGTAGTTGCACAGTATTTGTGGCTGATGTGGTAGTTTGCTAATTTAACATGCGGTGTTTAGACAGAAACTTGCAGTAGCCGTACGCCCGTCATCCACCCGTCATCTGAAGCAGCTTCTTAATGTGCCTTTCTGTGCTGAACAAGCTCTTCGGTGAGCTGCAGGCGGTCGACAATGAAGTGGGAGTGTACAAATGTTTGTAGAGCTGGACTGTGGTTAAATTTCACGCACGTTTGACGGGTAGCCCGCATGCGGCTCAACTCCATGTTATTGTGTCTGGCGTGTTGTTGTTGTTGTTGTTGTCATTGTCATTGTTGTTGTTTCTTTTAAACTGTCACACTCGGCCGGCGACAGCTGACATGGTAAATCATTCACAGTTTCCAATCAGTTCTGGTACTGACAAAATCTTTTCTCTCTCTCTCTTTTTTTTTTTTTTTTAAACTCAAAACAATCATCGCAACTTTAAGATTAAAAAAATCTTGTTGTGAAGGATTTAAGTAGGGTTTTTGGGGGGTTTTTTCAGCCCAGATGTGTGTCTGCAGGATGCCAGCGGCTGTTTGTTCTGACATTGTCTGTCTCTCAACACTTTTCTGCAGCGTCCCTCGGTTTTACCTGCTGAAGGGGTCGTAGACGTGTGACCCGCTCAGGCACCTGAACGGTCATAGCTGTTTGTGTGTTAACTTATTTCGATACCATTCCAGGTCTCTCAGGAATATAGGTGTTTGAAGTTTAATAAAGATTTTACAGAGTATCTTGTGTCTTTTGTTATTGTGCAGGATTTGTTGACACAGACTGAGTTTGCAATTTCATGAGGAACTTTTAAGGCTTTTAACCAAAATATGTTGTTGTTTCTGTCAACAAGCCTAACGGCAAAATGTATTTTTCTATACTAGTAGATGTTACATAATGAAGTACATGGTGATATTCATGGTATCCGGTCACCATTTCACTCAGTAACCTATTCTGCAGACTGATCCGGTTACAAAAAAAGAAAAAAAGAACTTATACCACTAAGTCATGCAAGTTCAAATCTTTCTAAATACAGCCCTCAAATCGTGCCACCTGTATTTCCAAAAGACTGACACGTCTGATCAAAATCTTTAAATGAAAATGTTATAATCTATGCAAAATATGTGCTGAAGAGATGATAAAGAAAATGTCACTGTAATCATTGTGTGAATGCAGCTGCGTGAATGTTTATACAATAATAAAATCAAACAAATCCAGCAGTAATCCTGAGAAAAACCCTCACATCCCCCGTACTCAGGACGGCTTCCAGGTTTAGTCACATTCGACTCGTGTCAGAGGTTCACCTTTCTGCTCTTGAGCCCGTAAGACAGCTGAACATGCGTCAGAGGGAGGCAGTTATGTGGCGAAGGCTCCGGGGCTACCCGGGGTACGGTTACCCCCGCACTGCAGCATGAGCACTTTTACCGCCAAGAGCCCAACCACGCTGGTGATGCATGTGTAAAGGAGTGTGTGGCAGCAACTGTCCGGATTGCATCAGAAAAAAAAAGAAGAAGGAGAGTCACACTTACAGTCAACCTGCTGCTTCTTTCCAACTCAGTGTTTGTAAACTCTAATCTGCAATAGGCCCGTCTGCACACACTCCACAAACAGGAAAAAATAAAATAAAACACACATTGCGTTCATAGAAATTTATTCAGCATTTAAAAATCTGTATTTACATGTGCTATTCTAAAATGAACAATAAATAACTTTTAACGTCAAAGGATGAAACTCCTCTGACGTGTCGAATGGTTAAAATTGTTCTCAATTCGAGTTTTGTCCAACAGCTGGCTGAACATTCCATACATACATATTTACATCAGTTGCGTCTACTGAGAAGACGTTGCTGAATTGAGAGTGCAGCCGGATCGTACACTCTGTTCTGCTTCTATATGAATACATTTGTCGGGCTCCTGTATCTCTGAAAGAAACCTGACCAACCAGACAACCACTATCGACTGAGACACCGGAGCTCTCATGATCATGTGGCTTTATTTATTAATTTTTTTAATCAGAAGACTTGGTCCCCGAAGCTCTTATCCATTAATACTGCTTCACTTTGCTCTTATCCAACTTCCACTAAAACCTTCACTTTATTTGAGATATTCAAGTTTAAATATTTGCGTAGACTGCCTTCGAAGAGATTCACAGTTCACAGACAAAACCTCCCAAACTCCTCTGCTTACAATCAATTGTAGACGATGAAAATGGTTTAAACAATTTAAGGAAACCACACATCACAGATTAAAAGTTAAGACAGAATCCCCGGATGGGAAATTAGTATTTAGACGGTTTAAATATTTGTGTTTCAATAACTTGTTGGGGAAACACCAAGCGGATTTGCAAAATCCATTCCAGTAAAGTTTCAGCATCCTTGTTTCTTCTTTGCAACGCCATTAAATCCAGGTGTTTCTGAGATGGTCTGTGAAATTGCAAGTTGAGGTTACAGGAGGGTTTGAATGATATGAGCTGCGTTTTGTCGCTAATGTCTGAATTCGTGAAGGTTTGTAGCCACAGGGGCAGATGCCGAAGTCTGTTCTGGGTAAACAGTGGTAAAGACGGGCTGTCCAGCCCCTCGTTGAGAGCATCAGCTCTCAATTTCAAGCGATAAACCAAACTGACGCTCGCACACAGGTGAGCTTCAATCTCTTAGATAAACGATACAATCCTAAAGGTGTCATCTGAAACTGTTTTGAGACTAACTGGCATCACTCTGGTCCTTTCAGTGATTCGCTTTAGCCTCCAACATATTAAAAAAAAAAAAAAAAAAAAAAAGGTACAAAGCAATAGAGAGCTGGGTCCAATGCTGCGCCCGGGGCGTAGCTGCCGTGATTTAATGAGCCGGCGAGAAAGACTTGGAAACAGTTTGTTCATGCAGAGTAAATGTTGTAGGGCGAGTACCCCAAGAGGAACTCTCCGACTCCGACAAAGTACACGACCTGGGCAATGCCAAAGAGCGGGGCGATGACCAGGGCCCGACAGCTGGCTCCCTTCAGGAACGCGCCGGGTCCTTCTTTCTTCAGGATTTTCCTGCAACGTAAAGGAGAGTTAGCGTTCTGGTGGCGAGGGCAATACCCAAAGTCTGGCGTGTGCCAGGGAAAAGCGTCGATTGAAGCATAATTACCTGACACAGTCCACTACGCCGTTGTAGGTTTCCTCATTGGCTCCTTTCCTGAGCGACTGTAGCCTCGTCTTGACAACTGGACAAGAAATATCAAATTCATTCAAATGCAACCAGTGTTTACTTCCCTGTCCTCTCAAAACTGAAAAAATAAATAAATAACAAAGAGACTGACCGTCGCAGGGACTGACAGTCACAGCAGCAACGCATCCCGCCAAGCAGCCGGACAAGAAGGACCAGTAGAAAGGCACAGACGGGTCCCCGGACGAATGCTGGCCAAGCTGGTGCAGATGTGCAAAAAGAGGGAAGTACACCATGGAGAATGGCATGTCCCTGAGAGGAAGACGTTAAAAAGAAAACAAACACTGTTATCCCTCTCATCAGAAAGCAAGACGATGTTCACATGATGGGGAAACTCGCCTCAGTAACGTGGCCCCGAGTCCCCGGTAGAGCCCCGTGACTCCTTTGGTGCTCAGCAGCTCCCTGGCGATCTGTGTGGCCGACACTCGCATGACTTGAGGAGCCGGGTTGGCGTTGTAGGAGCGACTGAGGACGGCGGTCGTTCCTCCCATCTTCAGAGTCGTGACCACGCTGGGCATCACCCTCTGCTGAGCGGCTGGGAGATACAGCGAAAAAAAAGAAATTGTTCTCTTGGGGCGAAAACATCCGACGGAAGAAACTAAAAAAAACATTTTAAAAAAACGGCTTGATCTGTAGCCTTTAACTGGGTGGAACAGAGCGTGCGACTGTACCGAGCCGGCCTGCGTCCTGCAGCTGGATCTTCAGCATCTCCATGGGCGTGGTCACTATGACCTGGCACATCCCCGCGCAGCATCCCGCCAACATCTCCTTGAAGACCGTCAACTTCCCACTGAGGACACGCAGACAGGGTTCACGTCATCAACATGCTTTGATGGCTTCATGTTGATGAGATTCGGAGAGTTTTCCTCGGTGGTACCGACCCGTCTTTACTCAGCTGGTGGCGAAAGAAGTCGTTAGCGGCCAGTTTGATGGCCTTCTCCGGTGTCACCAGGGTGAGATTCACTGCCGCGCCTGCAGGGGTGCGAGATAATGATTGTTGAAAGTACTTTTTTTTTTTTTTCTTAAAAAGAAGCCACATACGTCACAACTACATCAGGCAAAAGATGTTTTAATCTAATAGCTATTTATTGGATCACTGAGGCCGTTAATCAAATAAATAACCTGTTAAATGAAGCGTGAGCTGTGAAAATTTCGATTTCATGAATTGATTGGCAAGTCTAATTGCTTTGGCTGGGCAATCACAGATCACTCGTCACAGATATCAGTAATTCCAGCTCTCGGTAGACGAAACGTGCGCCGCGTTGATCCAATAATAGCTTATTAAAACGTGAATAGCCATCTTGTCTCGTCTTACCTCTGTACATGCCAAAGTAGCCGTCGGATTTCACAGTTTTTATCAGGCAATCCATCCTGAAAAGAGAGAAAGAAACAAGAGACAGATGAGACATGGACATCAAGTGATACTCAATTATGTTAAATAATGAAACAACTGCTTTTTATAATGGACCTTATAAAGTGCCATCAGTCATTTTCCTGAACTTGATGTATTTGACAGATAGATTTCTTACTCCAGAGACGATCAATGAGTGGACGTAGAGTTTGTCATGGTACAGATCGTGCATGCGAAACCGGAGGCGGCGTCAGATCGGAGCTCTTACATGTTCTTGTAGAGCTGCTGGCCGCTGCGCTGGTTCTGCAGGCGGGTCTTGGCCAGGTCGATGGGGAACACGCAGGTGACTCCGACCATGCCTGCAATTCCTCCATTGATCAGCTTGGCCGGGAGGCTTCACGGGAAAGGTGAAAAGGGCAGAAAATGTCTCGAATGTGATGATTCAATACTCCTGCGGAGGCTCACACGCGGTTTATTGGTTTATTTCCTTTCCCGGTGTGTGCGTGTGAATCGAGGAATTAACATGAGGTTTATAGCGACGGCCTCTGGGAATCTCGTCATCCCAAAATAACATGTTGACAGAATGAATCCGACGAAACGTGACGTGTTTTCAGCTCTACCGTTAGCAACCTGTAAGTATAACTAAATTAGACAAATTAAAGGGATGAATCAATATAAGCATGCTCATGCTTTGATGGGTTCATACCTAATTTGCTGTCGCTGGGCCATGGCTGCTGGTCGCTGTTAAAGGTTGGTAGGTTGTAGGTGAGGCCGCAGAGGGAGAGCAGGTGGACAGTCCCTGAGAGACTCTGAGCAAGGCAGGAGTAAAGAGAAGCGCCGGGTTATATATATATAGAGAAGAAAGTCCAGCCCCGCAGATCCGGGGATGAATTTGAGATCCCTCCCTCCCCACCCACTGCACTCACAGCCGAAAAATATTTGGTGTCAGTCTTCACACACTACTGTACGAAGGGGCGGTTGCCCCGGGGCAACTAGGGCCTCCACGCTGAGTATGACATGCACTCATAGGGTTCAATATTGATCCATCAAAACAGTGTAAATAGCTACAATCTTCCTGAAGTGTTGCATCCTGAAAATGGACATAATGACTTATTATATTCTGCTGATGACAAGTTGTGGAAACGTTATAGACAAGTTAAACTGCTGCTTTATTCAGAAAACTTGCAGAAAAATGAAAGGGAAAGTACTGAAATCACCGTTATATTGTATTTAATTGCATTGTCCATTTCAATTATCTTCCAAATGAATTATTTTCTTTAAAAAAAGAGAGGTTTGAGCTCTTTTTGATTATGATCATTTTACAGTTCACTGGATCTTTTAAACAAATAATCATTATTTAAATATTACAATTACAATCCGCAGCATGCTGTTGTGCTTGTTTATTGTTTCATTTTTATGTTTGCATATGTATATGTATTCATTTGTTCTCAACATTATATGTATATGAAATCATACATAGACATATATATATATATAAATCTATAAACCTCTTGTAAATAAACTATATGAATAAAGAAATCTATATCCAATGTCCAACAGATACACACACATAGACATATTCATAACACATATAACTAGTTTAACATGCCTGAAAAGGGGTGGGAAGAAGTAGAACGTATTTATTCCCATTTAAAATGAAATAAAAATTCCAAAATTAGATAAAAACACTTAATTGAGTATGAATTGTTTGTGTATGTACTGTTACAATATCTGCAGAAATCAAAGGATCATCAAGTTTGAGGGAAAGAATAAATGTATGGATATGAATTAAAATGGTGATCATACACAGAAGTGACTTATAATGATAAAAGTTTAACAACTTGCAACATGATGTAAATTGTATGTCAGTGTTGTATAAAAGTACAGGATATAAGAGAGATCGAGGTTTGAGACAATTACAGTAATGCCAGTATACGTACTGCATTACTGCCACTCCCAATGACAAGTTATGCTGACTGTGAAGAAGATAAAAGCTGAAATGAAACAACTCAAACACAAACTCATTCTTTCAGATAAAACATTCCACTCCAAACATGTGGCCTGGAATCAGCTGCTGTATATCTTGCAATATATAAATCTTCAGAAATTAGTTGTACTTTGCACAACATATTTGCACGTTTTGCAGATCTAAAGTTTAAAATCAGTATGATTACATAAGAACGACACCCACCTGTAACAGCTGTCTGATCTCTGCAGGAAAGAAATGAAAGAAGAAGCGGATGACTTTTCTTTTTTTCTTTCTTTTTTTTCACAAAGTGGGCTGGAAGCCCTCAGGCAGGTCATGGTGTGACCTGTTTTTCTCACACTTGTCAAAGCGCAAAGTAGATTTGGTTTCATAAGTGAAATTCAAGAGGGGATAATTGTGTCTATGCACAGATTAAATTTTGTATTGAAAATATTGAGACTGTTTTCATCATGTTATTTTTATCTAATATTTGTTTTGATGGTCATTTCAATCATAGAGGGTCAATCTCATCACATAGAACAGTTAATATGATGCAATTCTATTGTCAGTTGTCGTCCATGTAACAATAGCTGGCGACTCACTGCTGCCATCTAATGCACAGATGAGGCATTTTTTAAATTCTTTTCATGCTGCCCCTTTAAAACTGTTCGACGATTGTTCATAATAAACAATTCTCAGATGTGCTGCAGGCACAGCACAGTCTTTTATTGCGATATTAATTAACTAACAAACTACACAAATTGTAACATTTATGCTCTTCAGCAGAGAAATACAACAAATCTCTTTAAAGGTTAATGTTGGTTTTCTTCATGGTTCCCAGGTTGATGGTGTGCAAACAATCTTGTTCCCCCCCCCTTCTCCTGCAAAGGGCCTTTTTTCCTATTTTAACATATCAAATATGAATTTCTTCTTACTAATTTATCTGGTTGATTTTAAAAGGTAAATAACATTGTTTGTGTAAGATTAAACTTACAAATGTTGGTTCACATCCCGTGACGACGAAGTCCCGCCAATGCTGGATGAGTGAAACGAGGACTGTTTGACATTCTGCAACGATTGAACTGAACAGTGTGACGTTGTTTGTGAAGAAAAGATAAATAAATCTGGCTCTTTATTGTGCTTTGACTGGATTCCAGCTGTAAGGTCACGTTCAGACTTCCTCAGAGAGAGTAGAATCTGATTACAGCTCACGTCTTTGCAGGAAGTCTCTCCTATGTTGCCACATTGTGCAGTTTTTGATTGAACTGAATAAGTGAATTACATGAAGACACACCAACTGGTTCCAAAGTGCAAGAAAATAATGCATACTCATTCTTTCATTCTTTTATAACATCATCTATGAAAATGGAAATCTATCTACTAAATCACAGTTTCTGTTGAGATTTGTGGACATGTGTGGCTGCACACGACGATCCAATGTTCTTTTTTTTAAAGTTAAAGTTCAAACCCAAGAATATATAAGCTCAAACATTTGGTGCAAAAAAAAAAAAAAAAAAAAGTTAGGAGTGGGTGCCTCGCAGGTCTCGACGCGTCAGAGCACGTAAAGAATCCTGAGCGGCGATAGCTGTGAAATCCAGAAATAACAAGTTACACAACTCGTGTGTGGTTTGTCTGTTTCATGTCAGTGGTTCTATATGTTCTTGGCTTGCAGACGTCCTACATACCAATATTTATAAGAACTGCCTGTTATAGCAATTTTTAGTCAGGTTCATAGTTGCATTGTTATGTTATCAGTTCTTATTCATCTTTGTTATATATTCCTAATATTCTCATTTATGTTGCCAAGTAATTTTCTCGTCAAGAAATCGATGACAAACCAGCATTTAAAAAAAAGATCATTGTTTTGTAAAATTACAAGAAAACAGAGTCATTTGTCAATGTTTTTTTTTAATTGATACATCAAATATGCTTTACAAAGTAGAATATTTGACAGGAGTAAGGAGCATAAATTAAATATTTAGGATCATTTGTGATTATTTCAGTCCTAAATGACACACAACTGCCTACCTTTAACAGGAAATTACTAACATTATATAATATGTAGTTGTTGTTATTGGTCACAATAATTTTGTTCAATGTTAAAACCTACATGTTTGTTTCTTACCTGAAAAATGACTTTCCAACCTCTTTTTTTTTATTTAAAATGAATAATCCTTGAATCTTTTGGCGATCAGAATCAGAAGAAGTGATCTCGTAACTGCAGTTCGGGGTATGTTGGGGGGTTTTTAACAATATTTTTTTTAAAGTTTTTTTAAAACTGTGACTCATTGAAGAATCTGGATAAGGCTGCTTCCGAACACTTCACACACTGAAAGTCTTAAATACACATTAGCATAAACAACATCTTCAAATCAGAAGTTACAGAATCCATTTGATGAATCTACTATTACAGAACACATAATTGGGGCAGTTTGAGTTCCTGATCCAGTGGAAGTTTGTGACCTGGTCTGTCTTTGGGGCCACATTTATCATGATGGGTCACAGTTATGTAACAAAGCCATCAGATGATTACGACCAACTGGGTCATGGACAGACAGCTCAACAATTAACCTTCCTGACACACTTTTTAACCCCAGGTGGTAAATGTGAGTCAATTCAATGTGCTGAGATGTAAAAGTATGAATCTGAAATCTTACAGGGAAGTTTAGAAAATGTATGTTTTTTTTTAAGCATAATGTTTTTTTTAATTAACTGTTAAAGTAATGGTGAGCACCTTTGTTAACCTTGTGGCTGAGACATGATGTTCTTCCTCTTCCTGCAGGTTCTCTCCTTCCTCCCGCAAGCAACAACAAGACTCTCTCACTTAAGATCAATTTATTTATTCCCCTAATGAGCACATGTTTGGACTGTCAGGGGGAAACTACAGCTACCCGGGAAGAACATGCAAACTCCCAAATGAATCCAAACCCATATTCCTGCTAAATTGATCATTACAATAAAATTAAATAAACAAATCTCTTGTTTTTGTCAACAGGCCACGAGAAAACTATGGTAATTTGCCAAAAGTATATAGACACTAAAACACACTCCAGTTCCAGTGAGCTTAGGTGTTTTTCTGAAGTGATTAATGGAGTGATGATATTGGTTGCTAACCGTGTCTCCTGTAAGTTTCTGCTCCAGAATGGGAGTTCGTATGGTTTGCTCGTGTAACAATTGACATTTCGTCACATAAAATGTAACCCAGGAACTACATAACATTCCTAATGTATATGTGATTTCTGCACAAAAACAGACGTTTTACTACATTGGTCTATTTTACTGATTTATAACTTAATAAATATTGAAAAATATCTTTCCAGTGGATTGAAAAAATTCTTCACGTTGATTTGAATATACATGTTTCATTTTGCACATTGATATCACTTAGTTTTGGCTTTAAGGGGGAGCATTTTGCATGTTGTGGAGCAGATGAAGACCCAGTGGAACACAGATATGTTGAGTCAGACAGTAGAGAAGGAAGAGGAGAGGGTGAGATGCGTGTAAATAATTTATGTAGCAACACGCCACAGCCTTCAATGACTTATACGACCAGAAGAGGGCAGGCAAACCTAATCTCATCATTTTGCCCCGGTTTGTAAAGAAGATGCTCTTGATGGCGCCTCTCTTTGCTTGATTAGTCTGCTGACGTCTCATCCATGTGCGGCTGCAAGCTGTGAGTCGCCGCAAACAGAATAATTCGCATGAGCAGAAATTTTGTTTTTTTTTATGAAATTTGCAGACCCTGAGGAGGAGTAATGAAGTGAAAGCTCAGTGGAGCAGGTGGTAAATGATCATGGCTGGGTCACAGCTGGCGTGCAACGACATTTCTGCTCCTCAGCCCAAAGGTAAAAGCATTATTGACTTATTCATATGAGGGAACTCAGGCTGAGTTGTCACTAAACGCTGGAGCCGCTCGAACATACGCACAGAGGCGACTCCGGAGGCGGCGATGAACATCCTGCCTCGTTGGTCATACAACAAGTGGCCATGGCAGGATCTTCTTCAGACAGGAGTGAGCAGATTCTTTATGCGCGTCTTGGTGAACAATGAGAAACTACCTCTATTGAATATATCGCAGACTTCAGCTTTCCCAAAGAATTACATTAGAAAACATGATATCTCCAAGGACGGCGGGCGACAATCTGCTTCTCCATCTGTTGGCTGCTCATGTGAACGATCTCCCACCAGTTGCAAACGAGCCCACGTGGCGATGAGGGGTGACTCTTTAGAATACGACTGCAGCCGGCGCTTTGGGAGACGAGCGTTCGATTGTTTATCGTGTTCTGTCGTCCAGGGTTTCCGGCTCCCAAAGAATGCGGGAGAGTTTTCCTGAGGCACTCTTCACTGACCTTGGTACACCTCCCGAGGAAAAGAGAATAGTCTGACCTAAATCATCCGGTGTCCTTGAAGACACTCATATTAATAACCTCGGGAGTCAGGAGAAAACCTCTGTCTTCTCCACTCCTGCCGTTTCTGTCCCTCCTCTCATTTGTAATCATTCCTGTCCTAACTTTGATTCCACCTCCTTTTTTTTCTCTTTTTTTTTAGGTGTGTGTGTGTGTGTGTGTGTGTGTGTGTGTGCGTGTGTGCGTGTGCACGCACCTTCACTTTCATCCAGACCCCGAAGGCCCCCGCAGGGGCTCAAAATCAATCTCGCAGAGCTTAAAATAATCAACCTAGTTGAAGAGGAGGGCTCACCAGTACCATGTACAGTAGCTCACTGTACCTCGCACCTTATTTTAACTCCGTCGCTGCCCTCCTCTGGATGCGAGCGCTGCCAGCCGTCTCAGGAATCATCTGGCTTTTCTCTCCTTTCACTGAATGCATCAGTGGCATTTATGTAACTTGACTAAATTCAACATCGCAGTTGATTTAATTTTCCACTGTGCGTGCAGTAATCACAAATCCTTTCGCCGAGATGTCATTGAAATTGCTTTGTAATGTGGTTTTAAAGCTGAACTGAGTCATGCATACATACAACTGGGGGATGGGGGGGGTCACTTTTTAATTGCCCCTATAGGTGGGCATTGGTCTGTCTCTGTGTGTTTGTCCTGTGATAGGGATCTGCAGTGTGTCCGCTGGGTACCTTGAATGGGATTAAGCCCTTTGGAGAATTGCAACACACAAACTGCTATTAATTCAAACACTCATCACCTATAAAAAAACAAAACAAAAACAAAAACAAATCTTCTGGGCATACGCTGTGTATGCATCAATTTATTCAAGTAATTCACACTGTGAGTGAGTGCGAGATGACTCACCGACATGTGAGTAAAAATACAGTGTATTTACCAAACATCAAAGAAAATAAAGGCTGCTGGCGCCAACGTAATTGGTGACCCCTTGTCTCGGTGAGCCGTAACCCCCGAGACAGCCGGGGAAATATCATCGATCACTCAGCGTAAGAATAGCATCTGGAAGCTGGCTCACGGCCAGCACCCGGATCTGTCTCCACCGGGGTAATTAACAACACCATTCACAAAGATGCGTCCATTTAAAAGAATCTTCAAACTGTCCCCATTTCTGTCTCTTACAACCTTTAACTAATGAGCCGTATTCCTGCCATCTGAGCAGCAGATTGAGGAAGAATTAAAATACTACAGCGTGACCCTGTCTGATCTAAAAGGCACTTTGAAGGGAAAGCAGTTTAAAAAAAAATTGTAAAAAAACAAAAAAAACATGCCCCAAGTCCTTGTTCCCATCATTTCATGCTAATTCCATTGTCTTCTGGTTTTTTTTGGTTTGTTTGGGGGGGTTTTTTGGGGTGGGGGCTGCCATTGATTTTTACAGGTATGCAAATTTGTCCCAACCCAGTGTGGAAGTCAAGGAGGCAAAGCCCGCCCTACATTACAACTCAAATATAGCCGCTGCAATTAAGGCCAGCATTCGTCTGCTACATTAGGCATGCAGGAGAAATCATTCCCTATTGCTATCACATGTATCTGTCAATGGTGAGCTATGGAAACAGAAGTGGAGGAAACAGATGGGATCGCTGGTGAGGTGCAGGACACTGAGCAAGTTCAAATAGACGTAATGCATCTTTATTTTATTTTTTTTTAGTCCCGTCACTGTACAAAGGAAGGACTCAGAGAGGCTTTTTGCCCTGATTACATGAATAAATAAGTCCATTTATTTTTTTTTCTGTTGAGCCTCTTTCTCTGGTTTTGCCTCCATCTTACCCTGAAGCGCTGAGATGAGGAGTAATTACAACCTGTCTCTGACCCACACTTGGCCTGCAGCCCAACAAGAACCGCCTGTGGATTGGCCGGCGCGAGGCAGGGAGAGGGAAGGCGCCGCGAGGAGGACGAACGAACCGAAAACATAGGGGGGAACGAAGGGAGTGAACGGACCGACCGCGACGCTGGCGAAGAAAATAGGCACGGGGGTGACCAAGCGAGGGTCTGCTGAGGAGTGACAGAACGAGGGAGGAGAGGAGGGCTCGATGAAAGGATAGGGGGTGAGCACAGGATGGCGGAAAGGCAGAAGGGGAGGGCGAGCTTCCGACAAAAGGAAGTGGGAGACAATCCAGCAAAACACATGGTGAGCGAGGGTGCATGCGCGCGTGTATGCGCACGTGCAACCCCAGTACGTTTGGAGCGGCGGTGGCGGCGGCGAGGGAGTGCAGGCACGAGATGGTCACAGCCCTAATAGCATTATAATACTTCACGCCGAAATTTGAAAGGCTAGATTGCAGCCTGTTAGGGATTTAATTCTAAATTAAGCTTGTAAGGAGAAAAAAATTTGCATGTGAATCCATGTACCAAACCATTACTCAATGTGCACTCAACAATTAGAAGCATTGAAATGGGAGAGTTAAGACAACTGAGTGGGTGCCAGTGGAGCTCATAAAGATGAGCTTCTGGCACGCAAACACGCCGCACATGGAAATGTCACATGGAGTGAGAAGGATAATCATTAAAATACACAAAATATACAGTTTTATCCCCCTCTCCTCTCCCGCGCAGGCCTGTGAAGTTTATAGTAGCCGTTACGTGTCTGTGCACGCGCATGCATGCATGTTTTTTTGTTTTTGTTTGTTTGTTTTGTTTTTTTTGTGAGTTGAGGCCAATTGTGGCAGAAAGGAGGATGAAAACGGAGCCGAGTCGGGAGAGGGAAGAAGGGAAGCAGAATGTGACAAAGTGAGTGAAGGAGAGCCAGAGCACCGAGCTCTCCTTCTTACATGGCGGCTGGCCTTGAAGCCTGTCGGCTCCGAATGGCACGTTTGGCACGAGAAAACTTCGATCTGAGTCCTAAAAAAACCAAAAAACAAACAAACAAAAAACAGGCTATGATGAATTTTTACTCTAAACTCAACTCATGGATTTGCTTTAATGGCACAGTTTGGTGGCTCTCTTCTCTCTGTCAAAAAATGTTTGGTCCAGTGGAGGGCCAAATGTGACAAAAAAAAAAATTATAAAATAAAATTCCACACAGTTTTGATCTACTCATGGAGGCGAAGGTCAGTACTCATTATTAAAATGACTGTGAGTCACAAGAACAATTCAGAAAGAAGCAAAATGATTTTTAAAAAAACACCTCTGAGCCAAAAATTTAGGAAGGTTAAACTCACCATAGCTGGTGTCATTTAAGATATGGATCAATACAGATATTCCATTGAGAATTCGCTTTTACCACACTTTATTTTATAATTTTATTTCAAAAAGTACATTACGGTATGTGATGTTCCTCGATAAAGGATCTCACCCTTGGCTTCAGTTGCCCCACTTTGAATCAAATAACTTCTTAGTGGAGTTTCTGCAAAGTTGCCCACAAGTTTCTCGTGTCACCTTGGTGGATATTTTGTCCTTTCAAAACCTCCTCCCCGGCCCACAGACATCCACACGTTGAAAAGCTGCATTTTGACTCCTCATTCTTCAATAAGAAAAGAACAGACAGCTGAGCTTAAATTCCAGCCATTTAGGCGAGAGAAAAAAAAGAAGAAAGAAATCCACCTTCGACTCGCCACTTGTACGTGATGAATGGATGTGACATATGTAAAGTGATCCTTATCTTTCACATTGTCTGGAATACCATCAAACGCAGTTGTCATTTCTTTATGTATATTATTTTCCTTCCTGTCGATTTACTTTCGGAGAAAAGCAGAAGATGTTAAATAAGGCTGATAAAACTGGTGATTTAAAGAGGGAACACTGACTTTTTCACATGCTGTGACTGCAGCGGTGAGGCCGTTCACTCGAATATATCAATTTCCAATGTTATGCCTATTATAATCGAGGATACACACTGTACTTTTGACTCTTTTGCATCAGATTGAGCTGCTGATAAACCGCTAACCTAGAATTTGCACTGAGTTTCATATCAAACTACAATATCTGGTCTTTTAATTGTAACTGAGTACTTTTTCATGAAGGCCTAATCATTTATTCTAACAAAATGTGTTTTTAGTCAAATACAGAGAAAACAGACATGAGAACAAGAGAAAGCATGCAGTGTCATGAAGCAGTGGAGCTTCATGTGCTGAGGTTGTAAGTCTTAAACGTGAAGATACTTTTGGTGACAATTTAAGAGTCGGTACTTGAGTCCAACTGTACGTACGTGATAAAGTCAATATCGTCAGAGACACGTGTTAAAGGCAGCCAGTTCAGAACAATCAGGAGCAGACATTATGGTAATATTCCTCCTATTTCTTTCGTTTAGTGTCTCTCTCTCTCTCTTTGTCGTTCTCTCTCTCACACACACATACATACACACATACAGTACATGCACTTCTTTGTATAACTGTGTTTGCAGCAAATTGAAGCTGCAGCAAACTCAAGGTCTCTAGTGAATGTCTGTAGAAAAAGACTGCAAGCACCTGGACAAAAAGGCATAATGCTCTTTGGTGGATGTGCGCACGCGTCGTGTGTGTGCGTGTGTGTGCGTGTGTGTGCGGGTGTGTGCGTGTGTGTGTGTGTGTGTGTATGTGTGTGTGAAAGCTGGTTCTAAAGGAGTTAGCCCTATCTGTTGCCTCAACCTTAACTTTCTCTCTTTCTCTTGCTCTCTCACACACGCACACACGCACACACACACACACACACACACACACACGCACACAACCTCACAGACACATAGAAACCCAGCATTTAGTTCCTGCGTCATTACAGTAGCCATCTGTCAGTGTGCACACATACACAAACTTGGCTATGTGCGCACACACACACACACACACACACACACACACACACACACACACACACACACACACACACACACACACACACACACACACACACACACACACACACACACACTGGGTGGCCACATGAAATATCTACCTTCACTCAAGAGATATGTCACCCCAGTGGCCTTTTCTGCTGCTGGTCTGAAGGATTCAACATGAAGAGTTTCATCTCTTGATCGATCTAAAGAGTGAACGATTTCCTCATCTATCTATCTCTCTCTCTCTCTCGCTCTCTCTCTCTCTCTCTTTATTTTTTTCTTCTAAATTTCCATCTCTACCCACATGGATCTGTCTGTGTGTCACAGCCTGCCAAACACTGATGTCATTGTCCACCAGTGTACTTCCAGTGCAGTGAGATGAAATGAATGTTGAGGTATAATCCCACGGTTTAATCCCGACCACTCCCAATCCGCTGCTGCTTTCCCACACTGGACAGCCAGAGAAACTCTTACAACACACACACACACACACACGCACGCACACGCACACACGGTTGTGTTTTACTATTGACAACCTGCATGGACATGGAGGACACACACATTTGAACCTCGAGCAGGTTTGCTTTTAAAGAAATGATCTCACATTATTTAATAATGCCCACTTGAGAGAGAGAGAGAGAGAGAGAGAGAGAGAGAGAGAGAGAGAGAGAGAGAGAGAGAGAGAGATGAAAGATTATGTATCTCTCCTGGGTGGGAGACAGTGAGTGAGTGAGGGAGTGTGAGGGAGCGAGGGAGGGAGGGAGGGCGCAGTCAGAAACAAGCAAACTAATTCTCACGGAGGAGCAGACAGTCGTGCATGAGCAGGATCCTCGCTCAGTTTCACCACGCTGTTGCCACAGCGCCATCTCCAACAACTCTAAAACTCGACATTATTACTGCCATTTGTCTACTTTTCTGAGCCCAGAGCGCAAACCAGGACCAGACTTCTCGTTTTTTTTTTTTTTTTTTGTTGTTGTTTAGTTTTGGGGTTTTTTTTTCGAGATAAGGAAAGGGGGTGGAGGGCTGCAAACACGCGCACCCACACTTCTCCAGAGACAACTCAAGGTAAGACGCAAACTTAAAAGGTGGGCAATTTAATTTAAATTTTATTCTATTTTTTTTCCTACAGCAATTCTTCATGGGTGCTAAAAATATAAGAGCGTTTTCCGGCCGCCGCTTGTGCGCGCCCGCCGTGCGTAAAACAGCTGCAGCGAGCATCTCTCGGCAGAACAAAGTGTTAGTCCCTTTTTGTAGAGCCAAAATTAAGTTTAAAACGATGCAAACACGTTTTGCTTATGTAATAGCTGACTTGGTATGTTTTTCAGTGCTAAAAAAAAAAAAAAAAAAAAAAAAAAGCCGAGGTGTGACTGTGGAGCGCCTGCAACCATATACTATTTCATCCTTGTTGGAGACTGAATCATCCTTCAGTTGAACCAGAATCCTCCAGCAGCTTTAGGCTACAATAAAGGAACAGTTTGCTACACTGGAGCATCACTCAACCTTCACAGAGGGAGATTAACCTAATACTTATCACCCCACACTGGCGTGAAAAACAGTATTTTTACTGTTACAATGTTTTGGGGAGTTTTATACAAGGCTTTTATAGAAGTTTATCTAACAGAGGTCTGGCATTGTGAAAAGAAGCAACCTTGTTTCTATCCATCCTATCACTGTAACCAGGTGGAGCTGTCTGCAGGTATTTGCTTGTTTGATTGTGAATTTAACAGTCTTGAGCAAAGGAACCAAACTCATTTCAGTCTGCACGTCATATCAGGTTGGACCAATGAAATGATAGATTGAACTATGAAAGGGTGGTGTGAATTATGAAAATGTCCACGTTTAAGTTTGATATCTCCATGAAACCTTTACAAGTTGACAAATCTATGCATTTCCAACATTATACCATTTTGAACAATGGCTGCCCGGAGCAAAATAATATGAAAATTCCCAAAACCAAGTCCTCCAATTGTGGCATTTTGCAGCCTTCATCCTGTTGTTGTTTTTTTTGAGGGGGGTCCCACAAACTCAGACCCAGAGTGTGGCTGTGATACCAATACTACTCCATCAATAAGGTAGCTATCTTTTACTGCTGTGCTACTGATCAATCAGCTCATGTATCTGTTCTGTCTTGTGGCGGTACTGTGACTGAAACATCGCAGTCTTTGTCATTTTTATAGTCTGCACTGTACAGTGTCATCCCACTGGCTATATTGGATGTTCTGGAAGACCAGCTTTTGGCTCCTTACGTTTGACACCCCTGGTCTCAAGGCACCGGTCGGATGAAGATGTTCCTCTTAGGTTCACACTGAGCTTTCGGATCACACGGTTCAAGCTGCGGAATCAAGCTGTGTGTGGCTGCAACAACGTTCGGCGTAAACGAGCTGGCAGGAAAAGTGGCGGCAGATGCAAATGACTTTGTGTGAAAAAATACAGCAGGATTGATCAAGTATTTATTTAAGCAACAATGGATTATACATCACATTTCAGGGTTGTTTTTTTTTTTTTTGCAATGAAAGCAGAGTCCACCCCCCTACTGGCCTCATTAACTTGTTTCAAATGAGCTTTTGCAATTTGATAAACGAGGTTAGCAGGCGAGAGCAAACATCAGAGGAAATATGGTGTAAGCTACTACACTACTGCACCCCAGAGAGAGAGAGAGAGAGAGAGAGAGAGAGAGGGAGGGAGAGCAAAAGAGGATGCCAAACTCGGAATGCTATAACGAAGTGGCCGAGGAGAACGCGGCGTCATGTGGCTGCTCACATCTTCGTCTCATTTGACTTGTGAGAGCTGCAGCGTGTTTCCCCAACGCGGCCGCTTTTAGCCGGTAGATTGAGCCTGCTATGATTTTATACTGTAACGGGGTGCAGAGGAGCGAGTGTCACACAACATTCCAGGTGCCACATTTCACACGGTTCGCACCCGGCTGCTCTCGGCTGCAAGCGACACGTTCCGATTCCTGCGTTACCTCTGCCTCCTATTTCCAAGTCTTCTATCTATCTATCTATCTATCTATCTATCTATCTGTGTCCTATAAAACCTATAAAACCAACCGGCACTCGTCTCTTGAGACCTTGTTTAGAGTTTGCGGAGAGGCTGCAGCCTAAAGGACAAAAAGCTTTCAAATCATTTGTGAGTTTTTGCCATTGTGTACGCTGGGGTGAAAATAAATAAACAAATAAATAGATAATCTTCCGCTGGACAAGCCAGATAGCCGACAAGCCAACATCGTCAAACAAACGTGGATCCAGCGATACACAGAGTGTGTGTGATCAGGTGTTCCTGTCTGCGTGGATTTTGTTTGTCGTCACCGAGCTACTGTTTGGTGTAAATGGAAGCTGGAGCTCAGGCTATGACCCGCGTCTGAACGCTCGATCCGGCAGCCTTTTAAAAAAGTCTGAAAATTCATTCCGAGGCCTTCAAATTGACTGACCCGTGGCGCGCACTCGCCTCTCAGGGAAACATTTGCGGCGAAAAAGTACACCGTGTTGGATAAGTCATCCTCGGCGGAATAATAATAATAACTGAGCAATAAGTTGTCTGTCAGATGTGTGTGATTGGTCCCTGTAGTTTATGTAACATAGAACTGCTGTTGAGCAAACATTAGAGACACATCTGCTCGCTGCTGACCTGCTTCTACCTCCGCTGAGGCTTTTAGAATGTAACTGTTTGGTTGTGTGGATTCTTTCACAATATATAAGAAAACAGCTTCAGTTTGGTGGAAAATTCCGAAAAGTTATGGGTCAAAGGTGATTTTTTTTTGGGGGGGGGGGGCGTGAGTTCCGTGCTAAAGTAAAGACTCTGACTGCTGGATTTATTTTAACATTCCACACTGCTTTGGGCTCGAGCATTGCCGCTAAAATTTTATATTTGCTATTGCATGTTTTCACTGGAGATCAATACGCTATCCAGTTCTGACAACGTGCATTGTGGATTCATTAAGAAAACAAGGAAAAGGCTGACGGGATTCGGTTGCTTTTACACAGTGTTAACATCCACGTTTTCAACTTAATTAAATGGAAGAGTGAGTTTTGAGAGCTTTCTCTTCACTGAGATTGATTTCTGAACTACTCATCAAGGCAGATTGGTAGTGTTTGTTTAAAAAAAACAAACAAACATTGATTCAGTCGGTCTTTACTTCTTGAGGAAAAATCAAGGATCACGCTATGTTTATAGTGCTATTGCTTGTGGTCCCGAGCCCACGTGTTGACTCGTCACAGAGGTTAAAGAAAAAAGCTATTTGATTTAAGGAAGAACAAATTTTGTAAAAAAAAATTGATCGATTGAAACTTGATGATACAGCCCAAGTGTGGTCCATTAATATTGTTTGTTATTAAGAGCACTGGTGAAAGAGCCTTCCCAGTATTGGCTGCCCCAGCAGATAAAGGCAATTTTACAGATTTATTATTTCATCAATTGGAAACCTAATACATTGGTTTGTTGTAGATGCTGGTGCAATGCGGGCATCAATACTCCATTATAATGTAATGGTATGACATAATAGGCTAGCTGATAACGGCGGATGCAGCAAACACGCTGTGATGGCGTTGCGGTTGGAGGTGGATGTTGCCCGCTGTGGCTTTGCTGCAATCTGCGACCGCCCTGTTCACAAACAGGAGATTTTTTTTTTTTTTTTTTTTCCATCACAGCAGCCGGCGTAGGTTACAGATGGCGGCTGTAGGAGATTAAGAGGTGCGCTGATCCATCAGCATGACTCTTCGAACCCTTCTTGTAATGTGACACGGCGCTCGGTCTCTGTCGCCACGTTCGGCGGCCACTAACGACTCCGACGTGTCGCGAGGGACTCGATCCCGCCGCCGTGACGGCTGGATAAAGAACAACGTGGAAAAGCGTGCAGAAAGTCGCAGCAGAGCCTCCTTTTTATACGCAAGCCACCTGCGTTACATAAGAACAAGCTCCGGGATATACTGCACACGCAGCATATGTTTGTTTTAGCTTCTTTTTTTTTTTTCTCTCTCTCTCTCTTCTTGTTTGGCGCCAGAGGTTTCTCATGTCCTGCCCTCCCTGCTCATCTTCTGCCTTCCTGCTCTCTAAAACTCCCATTTCATCTGCAACCCGCCTCCCGCAGCTGAGCCCTCTTGTCCCCTGCTGAACCCCTAAATGTCTCTGTCCGTCTGTCCGCCTGCCTCCTCTACACACTTCATCCAGACGGGGTCTCGGGGGGGAGGGGGGGCTGAATTTTCCCTTCATTTAGCCACATGACTTGAAACCATCAAGTCACTCCTCGAGCACACGCTTCCATTAAGTCCACTCCTTCCTGACAATCTGCAACCACAGCCACTATTAAAGTTTCAACATGTTTCTAAAAATAGATCGGTGCTATAATAATTTAGTGCCGAGCTGAAGTCCACTGGCTTCTATCAATGTGACATCATATTTCTATTATTTGCTGGTTTTAGTATTGAATTATTTATTTATTTTTACACTTATGTAAAAATTATAGGCCAAATATTTCATAATGCTGCTGAGTTTGAAAAGTACAGCGTGATTTAGAGAGGCCCCCAAATTTATTGAGTCATCTCTTTGGCCGTGCTGTTCATGCAGCAAGCTTTGTAAACTTTTGGAGAAAGACTCTTCTTTAATGATAAACCTGCCAACAAACAAACTAAATGGAACAAAATTGTGTCCTTCGGTGTGATTGTGGTGAGATTCTGCTGTAATTTATCCAATACAAGACAGCCAGTATGTAAGAAAATGTGATGAATAGTGATATTTGACTTGTCAAAAACTGTTCTTATTAAATACCCTAAAGCCTAAAGCATGTTCATTATGTGAAGGTCATGCGTTGCCGTGAACCACCTCCACACAGTGTCGAAGCTACAAGCACCTGAACGACGTCGGGCTAACGCTGCTGGCCCAAATGTTGCTGGAGTTATACCAACTGTGTTTCTCCTCCTCTTGATAGTTTGGCAAAACATCATTTACGGTCTGTCTCACGTTTATCATTCTCATTAATATTAAAGAATCGCCAAACCGCAGACATTTCTTGCACTCTCTTGTGAACCTGCTGACAGATGGCATCACAAAAAAGTTTTTGGTTTTGTTTTTATCAGATATTTTTCACAAGTACCCTATGCAGTATCGGACCCGATGGACCGGTACTTTTGGGGGTAAAACTAGTGATCATTTAATTCATCCTTCCTTGCTCGTTCGGGCTGCGGTCTGTTGACGTTTATCCCGGCTGACGTGGTTCACGCTTTCTCTGAGTTTGGATGTTCTCAATGTTTGCGCATGGGTTTTCTCTCGCCACTTAAATCCGTAACTCTCACATTGCTAATGTCGAGGTGCAGGGCCCCGCTTACACAACGTTTCAAGTGAAAACGCATCGTTTCGGTTTCAGGAAAGTTTTGCGTTTACACGGCAACATTTTGAAAACAACGTCTGTCTACACGGAAAAGGAGTCCCAGGAGAATCTGGGCAGGAAGTCATGACGCTTCCAAGGATGCCATTGTTGTTATTGTCCATCTACTCACGCATGAGCCATGGTGTGCAAGCACAGTCGCAGCGTTTCAGAAAAGTTGCATTTTTCCCCCTGTTTCCATGGAGACATAAACTCCCACCTTTTCTAAAACGTTTTTAGAGGCTCCGAGCATCGTTGTCGTGTGAACGAACGCTCAAAACAATGAAAGTTTTTCCATTTTCACTTGAAAACAAGGCATAAGTGTGATATATATATGTGTATATATTTCAGAGTCCTTATGGGACTCTATAGAGACGTATGATAATAACATGGAAAGGAGTAGGATGTGTCCATCTTTCACCAAAGGTTCTTAGCGTGAGACAAAGCACGGTTTGGCGTAAGAAGTGAAAGGAGTTGGAGGCCACAATGCTCTGCGAGGGAAGGGCTCATCCTCTCACACTTTGAAATCTCCTGCTGTAAATGAAACCCTTGTTTTCATGTCACTCGTGACTTTCCCTCTGCCTTCCCAGCGTGTTCCACGTTCAGGTGCAGGTGTTTCTCGCCTGCAGCGGGAATCCAGAGGTGATGGATGCTCTTTGAGATCGGTGTTGAAGGCTTGTACTCTCAAATGTATGACGAGTCCGTTGTGGTTCCAGATGAAGGCGTTTAATTTGTCTTTATCTTTCAACAATGATAACAAATTGTCATTTGCAAAAGCTTGATGGTTGTTCTGAACACTGCCGATGAAATGCTGATAAATGAACGAATGAACATATTGACCCCCCCCCCCCCCCCCCCCCCCCAAAAAAAAAAAAAAAAACAGCTGCTCGTGGCCTGCATTTAAATGGACTGCCATGTTATGGATTTGTAAGTCAAATTCTTCCGGGGGAAAAAAAGTGAAGTTTTGCATACATCTGCATAAAACTGCTTTGGAGTTTGAGCTTCAAACCACTTACAGTTGCAGATATCCCAGATTGAGGCTCCTGCCAGGATTTCATTGTAACACCAGCGATCTGCCAACTTAATTTGTAACTTTTTGAAAAATGTTGGCCACGTATGCACAATCCAACTTCAATGGCAGCGGTAATGAAAGCATTTCAGCGTGAGTTATATCCCACAACAACTCTCCCTTCTCTCCCTCTCTCTCTCTCGCTCTCTCACACACAAACACACACCGCACAATAAATGATTTTTTTTTTCTACCTTGGTTTTTCTCACTTGTACTGTTGCACTGGGACAATAAATACAAGAGGCAAACAGACAAACCACAAAAGTACAAACTCTAATTAAAGCAATGAATCAAATGGTACAAATGAGTGCAGTCAGCATAACGAAGCAAGAGAGGGTTGAGCTCATGTAACATTCATAAAATCTTGTTTGTGAGATGTTGCGCGCGTACGTACATTAAGTGAACTATGATTCGCTTCAATGTGAACATAAGTTAGGTTTCCAATACACTTTCAATTGAAATAAAATGTCAGTGAAGCTCACTCAAGGTTGATGTCTTTCCATTAGAAATACCAGAGATGGGTTTTTTTTTTCTTCATTTTCCTCTCAGACTGTATGTTGTGTCATATTTCATCCACTTCATTATATATTTTTGAACTCTGCTCTCTTCACACACACACCCCCCTACACACACACACACACACACACAAAGTGAAAAGTGAAAGTGAATTTCCATTCAGTTTCTTTTTGTGCGTCTTTAAAGTTCACGTGAAATTACCTTTAGAGTCTGATAATAGAACATTTCTATTGTTTGCTGACCTTTTAACTTTTCACTCCCAAAAAGAATGAAGCAAGCAGAAAAGACCAGAGGCTTCGAAGGCCGAGATTTCACTTTATTCATACAGATAACACATTTGTGCTTCTCCACTTTGTAGTCCTATATTTCATTAACCAGCGTTCAAGGCCTCGTAAATACATATGCGGGGAGAAACAATGAATTAGTAATGAGTTATCCTATGCCCATGAGGAGAGAGAGAGAGAGGGAGGGGGGGAAGGAATGGAAAGAAAAGACAGATAATCTGAAGTAGATAGATAGAGAGACTGAGTACTTCATTAAAGTGGCATTTATCACCAGACCCTGTGTATACTGTCCTCTCCATCTCCATGTCCTCATCTGTCATTCCATTCATCTTCTCGTCTTTTAATCCCACCCCCCCGCCCTTTTTTTTTTTGTGTCTATTTTCATCTCTTTATTTCCATCATCTCTTTCCTCTCGGGCCAGCTCTCACTTCCCTACATTTCACACTCTCTTTCTTCTTCCCCCCCATCGCTCCATATTTATCTCTGCCATTAGTCTGCTGTGTGAACAACTGCAGTGGCCTTTTGGGGCCGAGGGGGCGAGACAATGAAACCAGACTGGTGTGGTTTTCCTGCCTCCAGATAACCCTCCGGAGGCCACGGCAAGCAGAACCCTCGAGCATACAGTGGCTGGCCCACTTTTACAATACATGACAACGCCCACCTGTTAATTGGAGTTTTTCCTCACGGTCGTGCACGCGGAACCGAACAGAGCAGCACTTGGAGCTGTGTCGGCTCGACGCTTCTTTGAGTTCAGTGGAGAGAGGGAAAAAAAAAAAAAAAGAAAAGTGCCCAAAAAACTGGGCTACAATCTGGGCCAAGAGACAGTCGCTCGGGCACATATCAGAAAATGACTTAAAGGGTACAACTGAAAAGCTCCAAAGTGCTAGATGTACGAAGTAACTCTAATCCTTACTGTTCTAATGATGTGAAGAATAGGGGAAAAAAAGAGAGAGAGAATAAAAAGTAATTTTAAGCTAATTATCAGTGCTATCATTATAAGCAGCAGTTACTTATTGCGTGCCCATTATATTTGTCATAGGGATTCATCATTTGTTCTTTGTGCACCAGCCCCGGCTACATCACCCCTTATGTAACACCCCAAGCTGTTGTAAAGACGAATCCAACAAGCTACTGTTTCATCAGTCTTTCAACTGTGGCTCCCCGTCCAATCGTACCGGTGCCTGCCAATACTATTGCCCCTCTTCCTCTGCTCACCATTCCCACATCGCCGCGGCTCCAGCGAGCTGAGGACAGCTGCGGCGCGGCACAGTTTAATTGAAAACGATTATTGAAGGGACTTTGCACCAGAGGGAATGGTTTAGCGTAGAGGGAGACAGATACAGGCAATTAAACATACTGGGAAAATAAGGTACTTTTCAAATGCTGCTCTCAAGGTACCAGAGGGGAAGCACTAAGTGTCAAGTGCCCCCCCCCCCCCCCCCCACACACACACACACACACACACACACTTTAGCCAAACGCTCGGATGGATCCCTGAGATGACTTCATGTATATTTAGTGTTTGAGTTTTATAACGCCGCTTCGAAATCTGGCGGAATTTTCTGGGTTTTTAACGGAGTTGTTGTCGCGGCGGAAACTTGTTGCTTGCTCCTGAGAAGAGAAACCGCGGCAGTGGGTGGTTGGGGGGGGGGTCGGAAATGATCCGGATTTATTGGCTCAGCTGGTTATAAAGGAGGTTTTATCCTCACATTGCATTATGCAAGCCGAGATCTCTGCTAGCTACAGGTGAGAGATGACTGTTCTCTCCGTCTCTCGTCTTAGCCCTCCCTCCCTTCTCCACTCCATCTGTACATGTCTCTCTCTCTCTCTTTCTCTCTCTCTCCCTCTCTCCTTCTCTCAGGATGGATGAGTTTAATACCACGGTGGTTAGAAACGAAGGCAGATTCCCGCACTGAAGTGCATTCCTGATTCTGAATGGCTTGTGGAATGATAATAATATAATAAAAAAAAAAGAAAAAAAATCATTCTCTGAAGCAGTCACATCACCTCTCTTTCCTCACACTTTGACTTTGCCTTTTCTTTTCCTCCTCTCTTTTTTCTTTGCCCCTCTGTACTCTCACGCTCTCAACTCCATTACAGAGGCTCCCCAGTGATTACTTGAATGCATCTCGCCATCCATAAGAGACAAGTAGATTTTGAAAAGCATTGACGGTAATAGATATGCCCATATAGTCTGGAAATCCTTCACTCATTCCTTTGCATAAGCTCTCATTTGAAGCCCGACGCACGAACTGTATATGCAACGGTTCCAGCAGAGCTCGGGGGAATCGCAGAAAGCGTTGTGAAAAAAAATGTTTTCAAGACACGAAACATATTCTTTTTTGTGAAGCTCCCAATTTAAGAAAAGAAAAAAAAAACCATCTGTTGCAGTCGGCGATTCAAGAAGCCGCAGCTCATTAAGGGAAAGTTTGTGGTTTCATTGACGGCAGAGACGAAATCCAGCTGCAATGATTTCACTAAAAGTGTTACATTCTTACATTCGTACCGGAACAAAATCGCAACAAATTGAGTAAATGACAGAAACTGGATAGATTCATTCAAATCGAAGACCTTCAGGACGGCTTTCCTGAAGACTCCTGGAAGAGATGTGGACCTATCTATAGGCACAAGTGGCAGTGGGGAGGAGTGTTGTACAACGAGACAACCGTTTGCCTCATCTGAAAAAAAAAAAAAAAAAAAAAGCAATAACAAGAAAAAAAAATGGTGAGAAAAGCAGCTAAATAGGAGAAAAGCTAGAGCCTGCTCTGCCTTTGCTCTGACCTGGTTCCAGTTAATCCGCCTACTTTACACGATGAACATTACCTCCACACTGTATTTATAGAGCTTTTCGTGTGTGTGTGTGTGTGTGTGTGTGTGTGTGTGTGTGTGTGTGTGTGTGTGTGTGTGTGTGTGTGTGTGTGTGTGTGTGTGTGTGTGTGTGTGTGTGTGTGTGTGTGTGTGTGTGTGTGTGTGTGTGTGTGTGTGTGTAAGCCTCTGTATATATGAATGTGATTTTTTTTTTTGTATTTTATAGCCATGATTGTAGCGTAAATGCATTTGATCCCTCTTATACCAGGGTAGGTGGCCTTATAGGAGAGTTTGAGTGGGGAGGAAAAAAGACTTAAATCCTTCTTTGCAGACTTTATACAATACTTTGTATAAAGCAGCTCAAAAAAAAAAGGCTCAAATTCGATGGAAGCGACTGATTCCACGACATGTCAACTAAAGCTATTTATACAGAGACGGATTTTCACATACTGGTTGGACGGTTTTATTCATCCCCAGCATGGAGAGTCTTCCAGTTGAACTTGGCTCAACTTCTGCAGCATCGCAATATCACATCATCATCATCACCATCATCAACTGGTCAAAGTGGAGCTTCTATTTTGCACCAAGTCGGCTAAAACTGGCATCTGAGCATCAGTGCTGACACACAGTCTGGACTGTGTTCACATTTTCACTGACAGACGAGAGATGAAACGGGGGGGTTGGGGGGGGGGTGTAAATGAGTTTAAGTGCTCGCAGGTAAGCGCTTTCCATGCTTTGCTTTTGGTTGTTTTGCCTATGGGGGGGTGGGGGGGGGGGGGGGTTGCCAGGCTGTCACCATAGCCTCCATAAGGTGTTGTGATTTTATTTTCAGTTTGTTTGTACTGCTGCCTGTGTTGGTGATTTAACAAGTCATATGATCATGGTCGTTGCCAATTTGAGCAAAGAAAATATCTTTCTTGAGGCGCTGGGGAGTATGTCAGCTTGATTTTCTCAATGCCCACTCAAAAAAAAAAAAAAAAGAATCTGGCTGTGCTATCACTGGCAAATGAGTCATGACTGATCTTTCAAAATGTAAGTTTTGGCAACTCAATCCACCAAAGGGAGACAAAAAAAAAAACGGATATTGAAAAGATTTCTTCTTGTGCAATGAAAGCCAGTTTAGTGGTTCTGTGACGTTTCGGTGAATTGAATTATTAGCAGGCTGATGTTTAGTAAATGAGAATGAATCGGCGAGTCTTGATGAGTAAATTGGTCATAAGCCAGTGTAGCATGAATAAAAAGTCTCTTCACACTTTGGAGACAAACTGTTAGAATTTGAAGTTTGATTAAAGTCTGAATTCACAAAACAGTTTTGTTTTTTGTTTTTTAATCATGTGCAGAACCGAGAAACTCCTGCCACCGTTTTCACACCTTTACGTAAGTTAAAAGCTGTGGATGAGTTCATAGCGTGCCTTGTTTTAAATTTATCCTGCAGGCAGTATTCCTGGAGGTGCGTTGCAGAATATAACTCTCCGCAGCGGTTCGGCCGAAAGTGTGTATTACGAACGTGAACGTTGCCCATATGTCTGACCCGCTGAAGATGATGGATAAAGGTAAAACCTTTCATCTCGGAGTTGACAAGTCGTTTTGCGCCGATCAAAGCAAAGAAAAGACATTTCGGGCCAAAACAAAGATATTGCCTTCTCTACAGAAACAGTTTCTTAAAGCTGAATCACAATGCAAGCAGGCAGCCGTGGCTCCGTTTCAAGTTATCTTCCAATATAATCCGTCCTTGGGCGGAAAAAAAAAAGAACCATTAAGTGTGTGTGTGTGAATATGTAAATGTGACCAATCATGTAAAGCAGAGAGCCGTAACAAAAGTCCATTTACCATTCACAAGATGTGTTTGGGGGGGGGGGGAGTATTTTCTTCAACTTGAAACCGCTTGAGTTGCGTAAGACACTTTCAAGTTATCCCACGTCACCGTGTAGCCTCATGCAAACAAATCAGCTACCTCTGTCTGACCTGTAGAAGTTGGGCACAGCTATGAAACAGCTATTGGATTTTCTTTCTTTTCTTTGGGGGGGGGGTCCAATAGACCTATTATAGCCATTTAAAGTTGGTCCACCCTGTCCGCCACATCGGCGCTTTGACTTTTGGTTCCCGGAGGAATTGCACCGATGAAAAGACAATTTCCACTTCATGGACATAAAAAAAAAAACCACAGTATTATTTGATAACTGGAGACTACTTTTCTCCCCCCTCCTCTGAAAATAGGGGAAAAAAAATTCCTACATAAGCTCACCTCCGACAAGGTGCACAGGTATGCTGTGTGCTATAAGGTGCGAGCCGTATACCCACACGCTTTTTAAAAATAGAGGCCACTGGCAATCCTACACGAAGCTTCATAGCACAGACCTCGCTGTCGAAACGGTCTCCAGCCTTATGACTCTTATCCGAAACTTCAATCTCTGCTCCTCCTCTTCCCTGCTCCTCCTCCCTTTTCTTCCTCTTCTCTCTCTTTCTCTCTCTCTCTCTCCAGGGAGGGGATTTCACTTCTATAAGTCTTCTATCACACTGAATATTTCACAAAAGCATTTTTTTTTTTTTGCTTCTTCTCCTCCTCCTGGCTCACATAGGCACACTTCTGACTTTCTCACAGAAGAGTTCTCACTTTGATTCCCTCGCAACTCCTCACATCTGTCGTCTTCTGTGCTTTGTCCTTCGTCCTCCCCTCCTCTCGTCATCCTCATCTCCGTCTGATTTCCTCCTCTGAATGTTCCTCTTTGTCACGCGCTGGTGTTCTGTCGTCTTCCCTCTTCTTCTCCCTCCGCCCCGACCACTTCTCCTCTTCCTCTCAATTAAACAGACGTCGCCAGTCGCTTTCTGACATCACTGCTTTTATGACTGTTACAGGAAGGCGTTCGGAAGAAAAAAGAAAACAGGTCTTAAAAGGATTTAGATGTTTGTAATCAATATACTTAATGTTTTGCCTCAATGCTTGCTTCCGGCTTCATTAATTTCTAATCAGCATGTGGTGATAAAGCTGATTGCGTGTTTGATAAATTGCAGATGACACGTTTGACTCTTTGCGTTATCATTAAACCGGACGCAGAGCTGTTTTTTGTAAAAGACTGGACGTATACACACTAAAAGGAAACAGCTCACCTCGTATATCGTTTGTTAACTTCACAGGTGTATGTTGACGAAGATTAAGCGTTGTCCACAGGAATGAGTGTGTGCGTGTGTGTGTGTGTGTGTGTGTGTGTGTGTGTGTGTGTGTGTGTGTGTGTGTGTGTGTGTGTGTGTGTGTGTGTGTGTGTGTGTGTGTGTGTGTGTGTGTGTGTGTGTGTGTGTGTGTGTGTGTGTGTTTTTGCCCTGCTGAATCACTTGAGAGTTTTAATGATGCAATTTTCATTCTGGAAATTTGATTGTTCGTCTTATGATTATTATGAGTCAAAGATTGCTGCCCGTGTCTTTTGTGAAGCCTCCAAGCCTAAAACAAAACCAACTCGTACAAAAAAAAAATATCTTCGATGTATCATGTATTAAAAATTTAACAAAAAGACCCTGCTCAATTCTCTCCTTCGTATCCGTCGTTTTTTTTGTTTTTTTGTTTTTTTTTAAATCTTCCATGAATCTTCTTCCACTGATTGTGATGATATTATTTACCCAGTGTGGAATGCAATGTAGATATTTGAAGTGAAGTCCCATCTGAGGTGAGTATTTCATACACGCTGTAGTTTGATGCTGAGTGTACAGGTGGTTTCTGTAGCCTCAGGCGAGTTACATCTGTCTGCACTCAGTATGAAGCTCCTCAAATTGGAGAAACTTAAAAACAAAACAAAAAAACAATGTGACTCACTGTAGCTTCACGTATTTGGTCTGTTTGAGAGTAATCACTGTTGGTGCGCGATACCACTAATCTCCTTTATGATCCGGTGCAGAGTAAAACAGTATCTGGTATCGGCAGTACAGATTTGATACCGATACTTCAAACAACGTTTTTATTTAAAAGAAAATGCAAAACTTCCGTCGTGTTTTGTGTGTTGGTTTACATGACACTGGTGATCGGAGCCACTGGAAGTGCAACTTTTTGAAAACGCTTCAATGTGGAAAACGCAGGCAAACTTTTCTGAATTGCTGCTACTGCTCATTGCTGCTGCTACGATTGCTACCACAATCGTAGTCGGGGTAATTTTCTGCATTACAGGTAAAATGACTGTTACGCCAAAGCATTTATTAAACATGTTGGTGATTTGATTAAAATCATATTAAACACTTCACTAAAGATCAGCCTGAATCTCGTTTTTCCCAAACTGGTGACTATGGGGTAGGTTCAGATGATGAGTCAATGCGCTCTGACGTATTAAATGGTATTTCAGTTGAGGATACTCAACTGGTTTGGTGTGTTCGTCGTCTGTTCAACCATCACGTCAAGAAGCTACGAGAGGAAAACAAGCCGGGGCTCGACACCCCTTGAAGAGATGGAGAGAGTATTCATTCTATTTCTGTGTCGTTTTTTCCTTACCTCCAGGGCAGCATAAGTAAAAAGTGGCTCATCCTACCGTGCGTGGTTCTTGCTCACACATGCGTGAGTAGACAGACAATAACAAGGTTTCCTCCAGAGTGGCGTGACTGCCAGGCCATGTCCTCCTGGGAAGTGTTACAGTTCAGAGTCGCCATAAAAATAACAACTTACACATACAATAGCATTTCTGAGATCGATTTACTTTGCGTAACAAAAAAGGCTATGTGGTTAAAAAGGGAGGTGTTGCATTTATTTTAAGGTCTGGCTTCAAAAGATAGAGTGGAATTATTCATTTTGAAATAATTCAAATAGAAAGAATATTTCTTGAAATCTAGTAACATTTCATGAAAGTTCATAAAAATCTATATTTTAATGTCGTGAAATGGTTACATCCTGGTAAAATAAAAGATTCAGAAAGCCACTGGTGCCCATAGGTCTTCATGTAGGTCTGAATTCTATAAAGGGAATCATAAATATTAAACTCATGGTTATATTGGGACGACATGAAAGTGTAATACATAGAAATCACAGTATCGTAATGATGTTGGAATATTTAATAAATCATTTGCACCCAATATTAATTACAATGTAAATAACGTAAGGATCAAACCAAACAGGTTCAGCAAACAGAAAAAGAGAGTTCTGTGGATTTCAAACAACGTGAACATCTTGTCCAAATAGTTTTAACTGTAACTGAAATTGTTGTAAAAACGAAATTCTCAAAAGAATTGAGCATGGTTTCGACGCAAACTCGCAATCAGCACCGGGTCAACATGTTGAAACCGTCCCAACATATGATGCAATAAACCAGAAATACTGTAATCTAGATTACTCCAGCGCTGTTTAGATGAGCTGTACAGTCGTGTCGTGGTTAAATTCCTCTTTAATATGTTTCTGTGGAGAAAAAGCCATTTGTGGCTGATTACATGTGCATGCGGCTGACATGCTCAGCCTTGATCATGCCCAACAGCCATCATCACCACCGTCCTCCTCCTCCTCCTCTTCCTCACGCTCCATCTTCCCTTTTTCTATCTTTACCGTCGCTTTGTACCTTTCCCTAACCTCCCTTCTCCCCGTCTCTCCCTTTCGAACTTCCCCATGAGACCGGATGACCTGATTCTCATCTTAATGCTCGTGCTTGAGTCGTCACACACAAGCATGAACAAGTGCAGGAGTGCGAGTGCACTTACTTTCATGGTTTTGAAATGGACAGAGCACAGGTAACGTCGCTCAAAATTCATTGAATTTAACAAGAGAAATCAGCATTTGAGGACCGTTTCTGAGCAGCAGCAGATGTTCTGACTTTGACACCGACCAGATATGACCAGCAGCACAGCAAAACACTGAAATGTGTAAATATTAAACAGCTGTGTTCTGGGTGCTTGATGTGTACAGTACAAGACTGTGGTAAATAAATGTATGTCTCTGAGACACTGATTTTTGCAGATGGGACACGCTAGAAAAAGAGACACCCGCCTCCTACAAAGTGACACCCCGAAACTCGAAGGCGTCTCATAGAAATATGAGAGGAAGAAAACACGGCGAAGGGAGAGCTGAACGTGTTGGAGGTTGCTCATGATGGAAAACAGAACTTTTGTCTATTAACCTTGAGCTCGATCTCTATCTGGGCTGAATTAATTCATTGTGTACAAACCTCCAAAGCAGAATCAGCAACTGTTTTAATGAAAACACATTTTGCTGAATACTGAGTGCTTTTCTCTTTTTTTTACAATGCAGTCTAAAAATTCCAACATGTGCAAAGGGATCGACTGCATTTTGTGGTTAAAATGGTGACTGAAGGCTCACGTCCACATTAATCAAAGAGCAGCAGAGCACCTGATGATTTTTTTAACCAAATGAAATCGAGTTGTCTTCATGGAGAGCTGCTCATATCCTTTTTTTCTATTTGTACTGTGGTGGTCAACGGTAGATAAAAACTTGTCTTCTGTTTCTGATTGGAATCTGTGGGAGACCAGCAGGTATGATTGGCTGTTCAAGTACATTTACTTTGAATTACTGCCACAATTGAACATTTTACTTGCCGGACCTACAGCACTTAGGTTCATTTACCTGTTGGCTGAACATCCTGCTGAAGCAATAGACATAAAGCTTGTCTCTGCGTTGCATTCTGTCATTTTATTTGTCATATTTTGTTCCACATTCATGTTTGTGCATGCAAACTGAGATGAGGATCTAGCCTAGCGAAGCCTTTGGGGGGGGGGGGGGTTGTTGAAGAAGCACTCTGTGCAGGGTGTTTAAAAGGCCGCATTTAGCGACAAAAGAAAAGAATTAATGCAGTCGTGATCAATGGAGACACACAAATCAAAATGCGCACGTTCATGTGTTTAGTCACTGAACTCGTTTTCTCAGGGGAATAAATTAAACTACAAAACCTTTGTTCCAGCCCAGTGTGTGTGTGTGTGTGTGTGTGTGTGTGTGTGTGTGTTCTCACATTAGAAGTGTCTCTCGAGCATCTGAAAGTGGATTAAATGTAACCAAAAGTGTCCCCAACACACACACACACACTCACTCAGAGAGAGAGAGAGAGATGTCGGTTGGTAAAAGTAGCATCAGCTCACAACCCTGAAGGGAAATGCATTTGAAGACATAGATAGGTTGTGTGTGTTCTCTTGAGGAAACCACCCAGCTGAGAGTGTTGTTCCTTTTTGTCTACCCCCCCCCCCCCCCCCCCCCATGTCACAAACACATGTATAATACACGCTCGTGCACTGAAAGATACAACCATCCACTTCCTGCCAACCCTCCAGTGAGCGTTACTGCATCCTTTTAAGCACAATCTAAAACTTCTGCAACATCTCCACCTCGTCCCGTCCTCCCGTCTGATCGCACACGCCTGCCAAACATCTATGTTGCTCTCTCTCTCTCTCTCTCTCTCTCACTCTCTCACACTCTCTCTCTCTCTCTCTCTCTGTGTGTGTTAAGTGTGCGTGTAGCGGCGCGCTGCTGAGAGAAACTGTTTAATTCAGTGGTTTTATGTTTGACACGTGAGCCATGTGCGACACGGTCCTGTCTGCCTGGCATAGCAATTTTTTCTGCACCACAAACTTTTCACATGAAGTCTATTTTCCCCAACCCGCATGCATGAGTGGAGCCGAAAGTCAGTTGTTGTTGTTGTTGTTGTTGACTTCTGAATTTTTCTCTAAAGAAGAGGTTTATTTACAAAATATATATATATTTTTTTTTTTTTTTTATGGTTACGTTACATCTTGGAAAATAATGCATATACTAAAAGTAACCTGTCGCATGCTTTTAATGATATACGTCCTTAACTGTGGCAAATAGATGGATTGAAGTCTAATGCTCAGCTGAGTGACACCGTCAAATGTGACCTATTTTAGTTTGAGTGTCGTGTATGTGTGTTTTTGTAGTGTTGCAAGTGAGATGCTTTTCAACCACGCACACAAATGCAATGGAGAGAGTGTGATTGATGGCGGGGAGTGCCGTCCCCGTAGTGGGGGCTGGTTTTAATTTGCACAGTTGTCGTACTGTAGCAAGTGAGATAAAAGTTGGCAAAACAAGCCGTCACCGAGGAAAAATGAAGGGAAATATCTGTGTAACAATGTGTAAATGCGCTTATGCCGCGTTAGTGCGACGGCAATGCGACGGCAACAAAGTGAGAATTGCACGTTAGTGTTGTCTGAAAAGCTGTCATTTTTCTAAAGTAGCACGAGATTGAATAAATCTGGAGGGGGGGGGAGCAACAGCAAAACCACATAGCCCGGCATGGCAGAACATTTTTAGAAATCTTAATTTCCAGGGACAGGAACTGCCACCACATACACAAAATATGTTTTTAATAAAACTGATGGGGGGGAAGGGAAAAAAAACAAAACAGGAAACTGCAGCAGATTACATCACTAGTTCAATGTTGCATCAGTTCGACATATCTGAATGATAAAACCGTATATTTACGAATGCAGAAGCATGTGTAATCTTAATTTAATTGAATTCGCTTTCACACTACCAAGTGTATTTTTTCCCCCTGAAATTAAAACTATTCCCTGAAGGTACAGGCATTTACAGTTCAACAGTAATTAGTTTGGTTCAGACGTGAATATTTATGAGCATTTAATGGCCATACCATAATGAATAGTAACTTTCTACTCACATTCGAAAACTACATACAATTAATCAACACTTTAGGGCATCAGGAGGATGAGAGACCTCTTCCAATCCCCCTGCACGTGTTTTGTCTCACCCAACTCTTAATTTTGAGATGGATTATATATGATGTTATAACTGCTCTTAAGATGTATAAGAGAGAACTTTAGGTTTATATTGGTATTTTATTGTTTTCTGTGGCTCCCAACATCGTTGTCGTGTAAACAGACTGACAGTCTCAAGCAAATCTAAATTTCAGGTTTTATAATAGTGATATATTGCTGTGCAGACAGAGCGAAAAGTTAAGTAGTGGGTTTTTTTTGGGGGGGGGGGGTTTGTTTGGTTCTTTTTGTGCCTGTCCTACTTTGAAATTGACTGAAAATTTCAGCCCATCGCTTTCCTTCAGACAGTTATGGATCGCCATTCGGTGGTTTATGGACATCTGTGGTCCAGAGTGGATCAATCACACTGACTTATGTGGCCCCTGACTTTTCGTTCAGCACAAAATGACAGGATGACTTTTTTTATTTTTTAAAATATATATATCAGCATAATGTCTCTACTACAGATTGCCAGGGAAAGTGATTTCAGTTCCCTTATGAATTATTGTCTGTTTTGTGAACTTTGTACTTGTGCAGCGGTGTCAAGCCTCCCGTGGTCTAAAAAAAAACCGGCTCACCAGAGCGTCAAATCAGGCCCGAAGGACCAACTAGCACAATGGGGGGGGGGGGGGGGGGAATGACCAAAAAAAAAAAAGAAAGAAATTGGCCACAAAAGCCATCGACGGGAGAATTGGGGTTCAGTGTTTCATCTAATGACAAACGAAAGACCCTGCAATCAAAGAGTAGCCCACTGTACCACCTGAGACACTGCGGCCTACATGTGTGCTGTTGAATGCGGCTGATGGCGGCCCCGGCGGCCGCGTCAAACTCACTTCAGTTCAGGGACCAAACGCAGCCTCGTTTCATCTCAGCCCGGCCGCAGCAGCAAAAACATTTAATAACCTTTAAATAACGAGTTTCAATTGTGAGCTCGGTGCAGCGCGGGTAGAAAAAGCACGACATTTATAAGGAGAAATAAGTGCAATAACCTCAATAATCGTCTGCAGCTGCCTCACAAGTTTCTGCAGCTTTCATGGATTTCACACTAAGGCTGTTTCTTCAGCGACAAGGTGGTTGGCGTCTGCTGCACGAAAAGACGTGGTCAGAGTAATTTGCACTGGGCAAAGCTTTGAACTGAAACTCGTTATTTAAAGGTAAAGTATATGTTTGTGCTGCTTTGGCCCTGTTAAGATGAAACAGGGCTGTGTGTGGTCCCTGAACTGAGTCAGTGAGTTTGACGAGGCTGCCGGGGCCGCCATCAGCCGTGCGTACAGTATTCAACAGCACACATGTAGGCCGCAGTGTCTCAGCTGGTACAGTGGGCTGCTCTTTGGTTGCAGGGTCTTTCCCTTGAATCGGGGTGTCATTAGATATGACGGTGAACCTTAATTGTTCCATCAATGGCCGGGAAGGACGTTGCCTTGTTGATGAATGTTTGTGATTTATGAATATTATTGAAACTTTGAGGGTTTTTTTCATGAGCCACAGGGTTGATCTCTACAGAAGCTATCCTGCTACCACTAGAACAGATCTTTTTCATTAACCGCTGAGCAGCGTCACGTATTTCGCATTTTAAGTGCGATAATGTCTTCATATATTCTCTGATTGTTCCGGGGGGGGGTGGTTATGATTAAAAAGCAACCATTGGTGCATTTAAGGATATCGACCTCCCGCTTGCTATTTTTCAGATTTAATAAAAGAATTACCTGCTGAGGAAACAAAGTGCACTACAGAAAGACGTAGAACTCAGTGCAACATTATGGCGTGATTAAAAGGAGATTGAGAGAGAGCCGGCTCATGCTTTTGTTCATAAATATTATTTCACAGTTAGTCTCCACTGAGAGAGAAATGCTATAACGTGTAAATGCAGCTCCATGTTTTATGCAACAGATTTGTATAATATATTTATGACTGTCTCACTTTTTCCCTTGCTTATGATGTAGTGCTCACCTTTCCATCACTCTGTCTCGCTCTTTCGTCGTTCACCATGTGGAGCTCTGATGCACAACAATGATCTCAGTTTCCAAATTATTTGTTGTTTTTTTGGGTGTGATGTTGTATGTCAGAGAATTTATGGAAGGCATACACACACTCTTCTTTCAAAAAAAGTAACTACCTATCGTGAAGTCTGTGAGATGCACACATTACTCTGTGTGTGTGTGTGTGTGTGTGTGTGTGTGTGTGTGTGTGTGTGTGTGTGTGTGTGTGTGTGTGTGTGTGTGTGTGTGTGTGTGTGTGTGTGTGTGTGTGTGTGTGTGTGTGTGTGTGTGTGTGTGTGTGTGTGTGTGTGTGTGTTGCAACTTACATAGAATGATGCAATATCTGTCTGGCAGGCTTGGTCTTTTTTGACACAAGAATAGCCTTAGGCAGGACACACACACACACACACACACACACACACACACACACACACACACTTGTCAAAGGTACCCTGTGGCTGCTCTCCCTGAGGATGCACTCACTGTGTAAGACCTGCACGGATCCACATCCAGTGTCCTAATGAGGGGACAGGAAGCAGGACAGACGGAGCAGGTGGGGAGGAAATTAAAGGTGAGGAAGGAGGTTTCTGACAGAGTCGTGTAAAGCTTAGGAACAGATAATTCCCATTATTCTCTAATAAGGTGTCACTCTATATACGTATATTCACATTGTGCGTGTGCGTGTGTGTGTGTGTGTGTGTGTGTGTGTGTGTGTGTGTGTGTGTGTGTGTGTGTGTGTGTGTGTGTGTGTGTGTGTGTGTGTGTGTGTGTGTGTGTGTGTGTGTGTGTGTGTGTGTGTGCACGCAGAAGATTGTTTTGGTGTCTGTGGCTTTCTGCATATCTACATTAATTTGTTGGATTTCATATGTGTCGGCATCTGGAAGTGGGTTTTTCTGTCTCCGTCTCGCTCTCCGGGCAGATGTGATGAATTTTCATTAGAGCGTTTCCTTATTAAGCCCGTTTCTGGCTTCATGGACGCCTGCAGTCTCACACACTCCAACACACAACTGTCTCCTTAGACACACACACACACACACACGCACACACAAGATGAGAGCCACTCTGTCAGCAGTATGGGAATTAGTGTTCATAACAAGCTGGAAGAAGACCCCACACTGGGAAGATACATAACTCTAACTACAGTACATTTTCCGCATGCGTGCGTGTGTATCTACGTCGATATAAGTTGTGTGTTTTCACAATGCTAATTCATTCATCCTCTCCCTCTCTTACGTGTCCTGTACTACACTTCATTGTACCAAGCACACTAATTCTGATAATTGGCCCGTCATCTGCATCTTCGTTTCATCCACCGCGCTCCTTCTCTCCTGTGTACTCTGTCATGTCCTCGCAACTCTTTTATTTGTCCCACTTTCATGTTGCAGCATCCTGATCGCGCCCGAGACCAACCCCGAGCTGCTGTGTGCCCAGTTCCCATCTGCCCGGGCAATAAGATCATCTGGAATCATTGGACCAATTTCCATTTATCGCCTTTACATTCTTACTGGGAATAAGTTTGCTGGGTCAAAATTATATTAATGGCAATATGAAAGCGCTTTGAGCCGTCTCTAAAATATTCATTGTGCTATTTTCTCCCAATTACAGTTGGTGCAATTCTTACATAATGTTGTGAATCTAATGAAATCTTCCCACAAGGATTTTACACTGTAAGCACGCCAGATGCTTGGATAAAAATGTTGTTTTGGTCATGCTTTTTTTTTTTTTTTTCCCCTGCATGTTAAGTCAAGAAATTTATGGGAGGTTTGATCAATATGGAGCACGCAGCAGCTGTCATGTCTGGTTACACATGACTGAAGAGGCACACAACTATTTGCATGCACGAAACATACAGCAAGGTGAAATGAAAATTGGCAATTGGCACTAATCATATTAAAAGTATAAAACTTGACGGCGTTGGTGGGATTCATTACTAATCTGAGGTCTTCCGGGACACAGAAAATTTCCTTTTGCAATAAAGCAGGTGCGTGAGAGCCTTTTAAATGTGTTAGTTTAATTGTCTCGCTCATACAAGCACACTGCTACAATCGGATTAGTGGCTGTAAAGCGCGGGAGCGGCAGATGCATCAATATCCTTCCTCCGTTTCCATTAGTGAACCTCCTAAAACCTCGGGGGTTAACACTTCGCCAGTAACCCCTGATGTTCTTCTGCCTTCCTCCGTCATGAGCAAATACGATTGAACATTTTGGACTGGAGTTTGGAAAGGAAAGGGGACTTGTGAATAATCTGATGACGCTGTGATCAATAATCCCTGTGGAATAAGGAACTATTCAGCGCGGAGGCAATGTAGTGGGGTGCATGGGACCGCAGTGCCACAGTGTGCGTCTGCGTATGTGTGTAACTCGGTTCGTGCTTCCTGCTCGCATGCAGCCTGACATGAGACGACCGTCATCCCTCGTTCACGCGGGCAGAAGTAACATGAGGTCGGCCGCATCCCCTCTGCTGCTCTCACTCTTCTCCTGAGGCACACGCTGACATACTGTACGAGTTAAGAAATGTTATAAACAAACACACACACACACACACACATATCATGGTGTTGTTTATCTTATTATACCGTGGATCCAGTGTCACCGCTTTACAAATCCACTGCAGCTTCACTTAATCACATTGTGTGGATATCAGGATTTGTGTCGCGCCGATGCTGATAATGACCATGTTGTTGATTTCCAAGCAGCACCGTGCAAGCACCTGTCTGGCGGTGACAAGGACACACTAACTCAACTAACCACTTGACTGACGGCACAAAAAGAATCTACAAAATGCAGATTCTCAAAGCACTGGGTGAAACGTTTCCCCGACATACACTGGCAATTATTCCTGACTTTCTGAAATGGAGGTACATGAAAAGCCAGATTGCCACACACTAGTACACAGCTTTCAGGCAGTATGTCAACCTGTTTCCATGTTGCCATCAGCATCGCAATTTAGATATACAGCTGAGAAACAGACGTTTTTCTATACTTTTTTTTTTTATATTCCTGAGAGTTGGACTGAGCATAGGCTTAATAGGAAAGGCGGCTAAAGAGATGAGTGCAGGTAAATAGCAGCTTTTCTTTTTCTTAGAATAACCTTGACGCTAAGAACCACTGAAATACCTCCCCTCCGAGTTGATAGAAAGATCTTCTATTCCATTTGAATCGTTTTTGAGCCTTGCTGCAGCCTAAACATAACACTTGTGAACAAGCGCGCAGACACCCACAGATGCAGAGTCTTGCACAAGCGATTTGATTTAAGGCGCTGAAGATAAAGTGCGAAGTCTCGGATCGCTCCGTGCATCCTCACACCTGAGTTTGTGTGCGCCCCGCGCGTGTGTTAATGAGTGTGCATTTCAAGCGATGACGCAGAGCGTGCAGCAAAAACAACACGCAGTCGTTGGAATTATTCATTTGTTATTGCCCTGCAGAATTCCAACGCCTTCTATAAAGCCAAAATGTACAATGAACGACATTGATGAACGATCCATCGATTCTCCTGGAGCTAACCGCAGCTGATCAATCGTCCATCGCAGGGCAAACACACAATTGCGTTCACACCTGTGTGTGTTACCAATTAATTCCATTTTTCTGAACTGTGAACGGAATCTGGAGAAAGTCAATGCACACACCAAGCTAAGATTGGAACCAGAAATATTCCTGCTGTGAAGTAAAATTGCTTCAAGACTGTGTATTCCCGATCATTTCGCTTAGCATAGCTCATTTTTGATCACTTTTTTTAGGAGCAGAATTCAGTTTTTACCATCATTAAAAGGAATAAGTGGAAGCTGCACAGTCAGACTGACTCATTTGGGTTCTACTTTTCCGCTTTAAGAATGTAAAAGTTCCATTTCATTCTGTCCATAATATTCAGTATTCACCACCATTAACATAGAGTAGCTTCTTTAAAAAAAAAAAAATCTCTGATTTAATATAATACTCTTAATATCTGATATTAAAGCAAGAGCCTTTTAAGATTACCTTGAATCCAATTTAAAAAAGCAGACTTCACATCACTCAGTTCTTTCAACCATTACTGAAAGTATCGTCTTCTAGGTTAATTAATTAAAGAAAACTTTGGATTACAATTACATGTCAATTTAAACTACAAACCACGGTGGTAGATTTGGCATAATTAACGCAAGTGTGAATTTGGGTCAGTGTGGAAACTGTTTTGACACCGCGGAAGTGACACAGTTTAATATTTACATCCATGCACAGTCATTGTATCATAGTGATCTAAATCTGAGCCGAATAGCAATCTACGTTCAAAAGATGCTGCCATTTGTTTTTTTTATGAAGACTGTTGCACAAGTTTTTACAGCAGACTAATACAAACTTTTGTGATTTTCATTACAAAGCCATTTGATTGCTTTTGCCTACAGGGTGTCAGAAGCATTCAAACTCTGTCATGCTGGTTCTGGATGTTAAGTCACTGATACATGCCAACAGGCTTTCAGCAGGCAAAATGTTCAACAATCTGCAACAGTGATGGAGCAGATTCAGTGAGATATACGCCACAAATTTCATAGAGGAGAATTTATGAAGATGTATTTTATGAGGTACAAGCTGAGAAATAAATGCTGATGGCGTTTCATGAAATAATAGCTGTCTGACTTCATAGTTTGCGAATGTAAATTATTTAAATCACCTTGTCAGCAGGTGACAGCCTCGTCGTAACCCAGGCAATCAAGTGAATCAACCAAACAAACTCGGCTCTGTCACGGTGTCTTTCTACGACACCGACACTGGAAAAGTTGGAGCCTGGTAGCTTTTGAACATCCATCCAGCCATCCATCCGTCTGTCATCTGGATTGTGGGGAATGGAGTGTGTCTGAGCTGACATTGAGCTATTAGCTGAGTTCACCCCTGACAGGCTGTCAGTCAGTCACAGGCACACAAAGACAGACGATCACACAGAGCCGCCATCTCACTCAAATAAAAAAAAAAAAAAAGAAAATAACAAAACTCACCAAGCATGACTCTGGATTGTAGGAGGAGTCTGAGTTATTCACAAGAAGTCTCGCTGCAGAAAGGCCCCGACGCCACCCATAATCAAATGTCTCATTGTGAGGCAACGGTGCGAACCACTATCCACCCCCCCCAGAAAGAGCTATTTCTTTGTTTCGTTTCTTAGAGTGAATTGTCAAAATACCCAGCTCCTGATGCACTTTTCACTGATTCAAATTAGCACGCTTCTTGCCAAGAGATGAGTGGTCGGATCCCTGAGGGCAGCTTTGCTTCAAGTCTTTTATTCCGTCTCTGATAATGCGCTACCTGCATCCGCCCGTCTGGCAGATATTCGGGACGTGTGCTGTGCGTGTTGGTTGCAGAGGAGGTTGCCCTGTCAGCGTGCCTTCAAGTACTTTCTGATTTTAGGGACAGCCTTTCATGCCTTTCATCAAACACTCTGAGTCACACAATACATTATCGCACAAAGCCTGTTAACACATAAGCACATACACCCACATGTGCATAAATGCACACACACACACACACTAAAGCCAACATTTGCAGACACACAGTTGTGAAGCTGTGAACTTGATAGGTACTCTCAATCTGCCTCTGCAGTTCTGTGTTTTACACTTTGTTCTCATGTACACGATTTTCTCCATCCACCTTTTGACTTAGTCACTGTGCACTCTTCTCCTTGCCTTTTTTTTGTTCCCTTTATTTCCCACCTCTTTCCTCATCTTCCATCCTTTCCACCTCTTCCTGCTCTTCCCTTTTCTTCTCATACCCTTCCACACCTCCTCCTACTCTTTAGTCAACTTCAAGGCTCGTTCTAACTCGGTATTCTGCAGGTGCGATGCTTTTTAGACTGAAACAATGTGCACCAGCACAAATAGGGGAAACCAAAAAAAAAGTGAGATGCAAACTGATGACCTGCCCTCAGACTTGAAACAAAGAGGCATTATCTAAGTTCCTTGAAGAGAGAATCCACTTTTCAAGTTTTCTGTGGTTTGTGTTTGCCACCAAGAAGAGAAAAGTAGAATTGTGCTCCAAGTTTCAACTTGAGTTTAGTCTCTGTTGACTGTGGACAAACAAGATGAAAACTTTGTTAAAGGTTGAGGGCTTAAAGTGGTTTTGTGAAAAGAAAAAACCCAGACGATTCAAAGGCTGCTTCATTGTGTGGGTGCGTGTTTGAAGCATCCCAAAAGAAACGTGACGGTACTTTTGCAAAGTCTTTCTCAACAAAAGTGTCTTTAAAGTTCGGAAACAGCCTTGTAAGGCAAGTGAACCTGAAAGCTTCTGTTCAATGGGTCAGAATCTCAAGAAGCATATTTACTGACCCTCATACTGACAACTGACATGTGGCACTCGTGGTTTTACTTCAGTGGCCGCATGTCGTTCCCACGGGGATGGAAGCATTCGCATCACAACAAGCCTGCTTCACCTTCCCTGTCCCGGGCCCTGTTGTCCCAACGCTGTTGCTCTTACATAATCTTACCAGCAAAACTAGGCCTTTTCAATCCACCACTAAATTTCCCTCCCCAACCCCCTCCTCATCTCAGCGGGGCATTACACTCGCACAAGGACACACATATGGACACGCAAGTACACACGCCCTTCTGCTCCGACTCATATCAGCACACGTGATGCGTCTCCATCAACCTTTGCTCTTGCGCAGACGCGCACTCATCTGTGCATGCACATAAACACACTCTGTGTTTCCCAGCACTCTGGATTAGGGGTACAGATTAGAGATTAGAACTGGTGCCGGGATTACACGGCACTCTCCGGCCCCTCCTCCACCGCAGGCCAGAAGCACCTCTGGCCATTTCCTCTACGGCGATGATGCGACCAGAGAGACGGAGGAAGAGAAGATTTTCTGTCACCGATATTTATTCCTCAGTTTTAAATTAGCTCCTGGAGAATGCTTTAAGGCCCTTTTAGGCTTTGTATTATATTTCTCTTCATAATCCCTCGCTCATATCCCCCCACCACCCTCCTCACCACCATGAAGCCAAATTGACAGCATCACTAGTTCTCTCTCTCTCTCGAGTCACTCGTTCATCAAAGCTCCCCCTCCGATGTACCATTTTCCTCCCATCAAATAATTTCCTAACTTGGCGAAAACAGTCTTGTCTTGCTGTATCCCCAAGCCCCACGGAGACAACAGACAAACTGTTTGCAGGAATCTTAGAGAAACAACAGAAATGAATTATCCAACAGGAATGGGTTAAGTTAGATATTTCAGACCTTGAGGATGGATGACTGAAGCTTCCAGGGAATCTGTCTTCTACAGTAGATGGAGTGTTTAAAAGATGTGGGTGAGGACTGCCGGAGGACTGTGGTGAGATGGTATATTGATTGCTGATTCACTATCCAGATCCTCGATTTTCTACCTGGGCGTTTGGGACCTCCTGTGGGGTCACACGCTATTTTAGGATGGGCATGAAGAATGTTGGTGAACTACATGCTCATATACCAGGAAATGCACTGAAAGCACGTAGGAAGAACACCATGCATTCCACTGATTTAACGTAGCGTATATAGTTTACATATACATGACTGACATAATTTATAGTACGCGCGGCGGTAGTGGTGACAGAGTCACTCTAAAGTGATCCTGAGTGGTGATGACAGTCCCTTTAAAAGGTCATGAACTATTGATCTTGATCACAAGACGAGTCAAAGAGTTTGATGGAGTAAAAAAAAAAAAAAAAGAAAAGAAAACCATGCACACTGCAAACGAGTTTTACTCTGGACTTGAGTAATTGCTGATGAACCCAGCTGCTCTGGGGATGCGGGGACGCTGCCCTTTCTGAGCAAAGTTTAACTTGAACTTGACAGACGTTGCACAGAATCTGCAGACTTTAATGGAGTGGAGAGAAGCTTAGTGGGTAGCTTAGTATCTGTTGACAAGGCTGGCACGCAACCAGGCTGCCAGAAGCGTAAGTATCCAGATTCGTTCAGAAATTGACTTGGCTGTATCTGCGCTTTTCCAATATGCAGTACACTTTCAAGACTAATATTATTGGCACTGCTTTCGGCGACCTTGACCCCAACCACTGGAAGCTTTCATGAAGTCTCTCGAGTAACTCTACTCCTTTTTAACACGCACATGCATGCGTTGTTGCGATTGCCTCACGCGTGTTTTCTGATCAAGATGCTTTATTCTTGTGCGGCGCTTCAAAGGTTTTTCTCTTCTTCTGCCAGGTGAATGCCGTCATGCCATTTGGGTGCCTTGCCCTGCGAGATGGGCGGACCTACGATAGCATGTCTGATGTCACAGAGAAATATGAGATCGGACAAGTCCTCCGAGCGTAAGTGACATAAAGCTTTATACATGGATTTGTGTTTGCCGTTTTTTTTTTTTTTTTTACTCCCTCCTCTCCGCATGTAGAATTCATGGGCACTTTCCAGTATTCCCAGATGGTTTTTATTCTCTTCATAAATTATTTTAACATGAACTGAACCATTTTCACTGCAGATTTGATTTGGCACATCACACTGTGTCAGTGAAGGAATAACAGAAGGTAATGGCATGAGGCTGTCGGGTAACAGACTTTAGACACCGTTTTTTTTTGTGGGTTTTTTTTTATTTTACCCACCAATTATTTCTGATTATGACAGTTCATGAAGCACACGAGTGCCTATCATTCCTCCCGTTCAAATGTTATGTGACATGCGTAAAATATAATGACCATTTATGTCCAACTAATTTATCTAAAAAAATAAATTCAAGAAATAAAACGCTGACATATTTTCAAAGACTTGTGAAAATCACTTTGCTCCATTGGCTGAAAATGGCTATTTTCGGTCTTTGCTCACCTCTCCTTGACACGCTGATGACTGCACGTGTGTGCACATCAAACACACACACACACACACACACACACACACACACTCACAAATACCAGTGAGAGTAAGAGACCATATGGTAACATCTGGCCTGAGAGATTCCTGCTCATGTTTTATATAACACAAACACACATACACACACTTAAAGGCACATTAAGTCAGGAAGCATTTGCTCTATATGTGTGAGCTGCTTAAATAAAATGTATTCAAGTCCCAGTGTAAGGATTGTTTTAAATGTCAGTTAAGTCACTATCTATTAATCTTAGTTAACTAAATGATGAATGAGCTCATATCCACAGATATCATCCTCACAAACTGAATGGACCGAATGTGTGGTGGAAATGTGTCAGGAAAAATAATGCATGGCAAAAAAAAATGCAAGTTGTGCAGAGCTAATGGCACATAGTTTTCCATCACCAAGCAATGTTTGAGCTTAGACGGCAATCTAAAAAATAAAAATAGTAACCTGATATGATGAAATGTTAGCGATTGAGCAGGTCACACACAAGCTCACGTTCACGTCGACAGTCATTTTCCAGTCACTTAACCTCAAAGGCTTGTTTTGGGACTCTGGGAAGAAACCGGATTACCAAGGACAAGCAAACTCTGCACATACAGACCCCAAAGCACAGATTCAAACCGACGTTTCTACTTTGGAGCAATTTGGTTCACGGTAAGCAAACAAGAAAATGATCATAACGACACAAACTGAAATAAACTAGTATCTAAAGGCCGATAACTGCATTCAACCAGTATCCCGGCAGATTATATCTGAACCCAGATGGTAGCCGGATGACTTCCCCCTGAAAGGGATGATTGACTGAAGCTCCATCCTGGAAAAGACACATCATGAGATACGTCTTAAAACATTAATGATCACCTTCATCTGATTGTAACCATACATGAGTTCCAACCTGTTTGGTTTTCCGAGTTCTATTCTACCCAACTCCTCAACTCCAGAATAAATCCTTACACAAACTGTCACTCAAACAGCTTGTCTTCTTTTTGTCATCTCAATTTTAATATCATACAGTGTCCCATGAGGGCCACAGTCTCAGATGTAATCAACAGCAGCCCAGGACATTTTTATGTCCTCTCACATTAATACACACACACACACACACACACACACACACACACACACACACACACACACACACACACACACACACACACACACACACACACACACACACACACACACACACACACACACACACACTCCACAGCTTCTTTTATTCTTCTTGTAGCCCCTTTAGCTGCACTTTCTTTCACTTTCTGTCTGTCTTTCCTCGATATTTTTCCTTGTTGCGTAGGAAGGAGTTCTGTGAGCTGTGCCTGGCAAAAGACAGACAAACAGACAAGGTGTTTGTCTGCAAGAAATTCCTCAAGAAAGACGGCAGGAAAGTCCGCAAGGCTGCCAAGAACGAAATCATGATCCTGAAATTGTACGTAATCAGTCGGTGAACAGATGGACGAATGGTGGAGGGGTGGAGGGGTGGGGGGGGCGGAGGACAAGAGAGCGTTTGGTTAAATTGATTTTCAAACATAAATCAGATGATCGTTGTGGTTGATATTGTGAACTCCTCGAACAGTTGTTGTGCTACAGTCTGTGATTACTTTTTTTCTTCTTTTTTTTTTCCCCGGCTGTTCCAGGGTCAATCACCCAAACATCCTCCAGCTGATTGACACGTTCGAGACTCGGAAAGAATACTTCATCATCCAGGAACTGTGAGTGTTTCTTTTTTTTCACAACTTGTCTTTGTTGTGTGAGCGTTCTTGACCGTGCGTATCGATATCTTATTTGGGCATGTGCCGTCATGTATCTTCACACGCACAAATCCATCCGCTTCGGGGTATGAGAGGAGTCTATCCTCTTATTACTGTGTGCTCTGTCGCTCCCCTGAGCAGCCGGGGACGGTGTGAGATTTGATGAGATATTTGCTCTTACTAACACTCAGCATTACTCAGTGCTCTTGAAGCTCCACTCTGCCGAGCCATCTCTTCAGAGAGCCGGGGATCGATACGTCAGAGCCTGGCCCATCCACATCACTTGTGCATTTCGACATTTGCAACTTTATTTGAGAACAGTAGCATTGATTGAAGCTGAGTGGACGGCATATTTCTGTGTTACTGATACACGGAGAGCCAAGGCGATTCAGGTCTGGTTATATGAAGCCCAGGCAATACGCTTGTGGCCAAAGGCAATATGTGATAATCACCCTCATCATTTATCTCCACAGTGAACCAAGTCTTGGAGAGTAAAGACCAATATCCTAATAGTTAATTACTCTTGTTTCGACATTTTCCTGTTTAAGGTTACCAAAGTGAATTGTCTTTTTCTTTTTTTTTGCCCCTCAGTGTCCTATATCCTCCACCCTCACACTACCCACTTGCTTGTCCCTCTGCACCATATCCATGAACCTCCTCACTGGCCTGACGGCTCCATCTTCATCATCGTTCTCCCTGCAGAGCTTTCATCTCTCCAACATACGTGACCAACCTTGTCTCTCTCACGTTCCCGCTGAACTCATGAGCTGCCCCTCCAATGTCCTCGTTTTAATCTTAAAAATTTCAACATTGTCATCTCTTCCACCTCCGGTTCACCCTCTTCTGTCTTTTGTTTGTGCCACAGTCTCTAAAAGCAGATAACAGAGCTGCTCTCGCTGCAGACCTTCCCTTTCAGCCGAGCTGGGACCTTTTTTCACAGATCCGTCCTGACACTCGTCTCCATCCGGTCCACCCTGCCTCTATGCACTTGGTCACCTCTCTTTCACACCTTCCCTCGCTTTGGACGTTTGACCCCAAGTACTTCAACCATTTGTAGAAAAAAGGAAGCACTGTGCACTGAAGAGATGAATCATTTGTTGTGTTCTATGTCTGTTACTGCTGCTCGTTGCAGTTGAGATAGATAACAACAACTGGAATAACATCAGTGTCACAGGCTGTTATTTACCCTGGTTCACAGTTTTGATTTGGAGGAAGAGAAACAACATTATGTATTGCATATTCTTGTGTTTTTGTCTATGATGAATATGAAACATGCTTCAATTCGTATGCTAGATATTATAACATTTGATAATGTATGCACTGACTTTGATGTGTATGTGCGTGCTCGCAGGGCAACTGGTGGAGACGTATTTGACTGGATCCTTGACCAAGGGAATTACACCGAGAGAGATGCTTCCAACGTCATTAGACAAGTCCTCGAAGCTGTGGCGTACTTACACTCTCTCAACATTGTTCATAGGAACCTGAAGGTACACTTGCACTGACTCGCTAACTCTCGCATCAGCAGGATTGCGCGTGTCTGTGTGTGTGTGTGTGCGCGCGTGCGCACGCATACATCTGTGTGGTGAGTGGCTTCTACAGTGAAAAGATATAAATAGACTTTTGCTTGAGATGCACAAGACACAGGGAGATATATAACCCCCCCCCCCCCCCCCCCCCCCCCACAAACACACACACACACACACACATGCCCAAAAAAAAGAAACCTAACTTGTGGACCGACTGAGTGGACTGCTTTGTCCTCACACCGCGGAAAGTAATATTCAGTATTTAGTCAACACAATGTCTGTGGAGACACATTAAAGCATCGTGCTGCCATCTCAGTTAATGACTAAACATCTGATAACATTTTTACCATGGGAGTAAACATTGTCTTTATGGCTTAAGGCAATCTCTCTCTCTCTCTCTCTGTCTCTCTCTCTCTCGCGCACACACACACACACACACACACACACTCAAATCATGCAGATCATATCTTTATGTTTCATTATCGACTCATTAACTTCAGCAGTATCTCTTGAGCTTCAGCCTCCCCCTACTGGCAAAACTTGTATTTTATTTATTATATGTCTAATGGTTATACACCCCACAGATTGAAAAGGGGAACAAATAAATCAGAAAATATTGTTATGGAATCACTGGATTTCTCTTCAACTTCTAAAAACCCTTAATACATTTGAAATCAACAAAAAAGAAGTCAACAGTTTCAATGTTTTATGTGTAAAAACAATAATGATGATGAAAGGTATCTAATGATCATATTGGGAAGACAAATTGCACTGCAACTTGACTGCTTCTTGCTGAAATTAATGGCTTTAACAGAATAATTTTTAGCTGCTTTGAATATGAATTTACCACCTCTGACAGCTTGTTGAACTTTATAAGCCACATTTCTTTTAGAATCAACAGCAATTCCAGGAAGCATGGCCTGATAAGCAACGTCCCTGTTTATGTGAGATGTCCCATGTGTGCAGTGTACATTTCCTTATGCACTGACCTGATTTGTTTTCATTTTGTTTGTTGTGCAAAATGATACCAAATGGTAATATTACATCATAGCTTTTTCAGTGCGGTACATTGCATCTAATAGATTGCATCTAACAGAATAAGCAGTTTTAAGTAGTCTTACAAAGTAGCTTGATGTGTGTTCTTGTCAAACATAATACTTGAAAAGACCAAGTACCGAATCTGCTTTGGAGATGCAGAATCTCTGAACCATGAGTTCCTACTCATGTATGCGTGAATATACTCGCTCTTAGAGATTTTCAGCACAAAATGTACTAATTTACTTGTTGGGCTTCTCTTTTATCCTTCCTTCATCTTGTTCAGCTGGAAAATCTGATGTACTACACAGAAAATAACCACAACAAAGTAGTTCTGCGAGACTTCTACCTGTCCAGATTTGAGAATGGCCCCATCACAGAGCCATGTGGAACACCAGAATATTTGGGTGGGTGACGCTCTATTTACCACTATGCATGGATATAGTTTTTACCTTTCATTCTATGTTTTTCTTTTCTCCATATCTCATCTTCTTTTATGACTTTCCATTAGCTTTACCTTCTTTTGTGAAAATGACCTGGGGGCATATATATCCATTTGAGTTCTTGGCTTTCTTGTGCATTTGATGATGATAATCTGTCAGCGGCAAAGTCTTGCAGTGTGAAAATAAATAAGTACAAAAACATGAAACCCAGATAAAAGTATAAACAGAATTGAAAGCATCCAAGTCTTGCCCTCCTCCTCCTCTCGCTCTTCTTTCCTTTTCATGTCCTATCATCCTCTGTTTATCGTCGAGCTCCTCTCTGTGTTTCTGAGGTGTAAACGAGGGCAATGTGAAGTGCAGAGCTGTACTTTGTCCTGCTTCTCTGTGGTGAAAGGCCAAGACGGTTATCCATGATGCTGGATAGTGTGATTAAACTAATAAATAAGGAAAGGGAATATAGGCTCTGATCTGAATGGGATGAGAAAAATTTAGTTAAAATGGGTGCTAGTCTTCAGGAGCATTGGTGCCACTGCCATTTACTATTATAAATGCTGTATGAGCACTTATAATTAAAAAAATTAAAAAAGGCATGACATTGCGTCCTGCAAATACTTTTTATGTCTGCTTCCCCTTCTCCACCGATCCTCAGCTCCCGAAGTAGTGGCTCGTCACCGATATGGCCGTCCTGTGGACTGCTGGGCCGTGGGTGTCATCATGTTCATTCTGTGAGTCTCGACCAGTATTATTACAAGCAATCATTTACAAAACCTGTAATATAAAGATGACAGCATGTCCAGGCTGCAACGTGAAAGCTCCTCTGTGTATCTGCTGAGTCAAATGTAGAAAGGACATTATCCTTTTGTGGGCACGGGTTCATGCCTTTTTCTTTCTCGCAGTTTATCGGGAAATCCTCCGTTTTACGATGAAACAGAGGAAGAGAACACTGATCTACATAATCGCATCATCTTCTGTCGCATTGTTGCTGGGGAATTTGAGTTTGACTCCCCTTACTGGGATGACATCTCACCTGCAGGTACTTAACTCAACCACACGATGGCAGTAGATACACAGTTGAATTAATGTTCTGTTTTCTTATGACCATTCCGTAACACAATAGGGGAGAATATGAATGTTTTTTTTTATTTCTTTATTGTAAAATAAATAAATAAAGACAACCCAATGAATGAGAAAATGAGGAGTTTGCATGTTCTTCCTGTGCTTGCATGACATTTTCTCTTACAATGCAAATGTATTCCTGTTAACTGTATAATATCTGTCGGCCTGAATGTGTGTAACAGTATGCCAGGCCTGCTGGCTGCACATTTCTGTACCCTGCAATCGCCCACAGTTACCTATGATTGGCTCCAGGTCTCTGTCATCATTACATGATGGATGGAGGAAACTTTCTAAATTCTATGTGAATATGGCATCCCACGTTGTATTCCAGCTAAGGAGCTCGTCTGTCGACTGATGGAAGTGGACCAGATGCTGAGAATCACTGCACAAGACGCGCTTTGGCATGAATGGTAAGGATGTGCACCTCTTCACTACAACACAGTCGTGTTGCCACATACTGTAAATACAGGACTTTCTTTTTTCACTGTCTGGAATCCTGTCATCTGTGACAGGATTGCAGGAAATGGTGCGTCAGAGAAGAATCTGAAGGATGGCGTGTGCGCCCAGTTTGAGAAGAACTTTGCAAAAGCCAAATGGAGGGTAAGAATTAATTCAACTTCTCTGCATGTAGAAGCTAATAGAGATGATAAAAATACAGCCCAGTGAGTAGCAGAGGAAACTGAAGTGAAAGACGTGTTGGCTTTAATGACCTTACTGTCATTACACAATGAAGTATGTTTTGAATCTGTGATGAAGTTTACAAGGATATCCAGGGATGTGAATACTGAAGACAAAGAAGAAAGACGATGGCAGTGCTGACCTGACAGCATCTTTAACAGTTATAACCCTCTTTTCTTTTTCCCCATGTGGTTCCCAGGAGTTGAAGGTATTGTTTCTGAATACGAGTAAGAGTGGAAGGACAGAGCATGTAGAGAAACGCGCACTAAGTCTGCCATGGTTCAATGACACAATATCGTTCTTGTATTCTGAAGGTGTCGGCACATGTAAATATCGTTACAGTGGTTGACTAATTTGAAAATACTTGCAGTTATTGTTCATTTGATGGCTGCTGAAGCTTCTCTCTTGCTCTGTTTCTACCCACTGTCACTCTGCCTTTCCCAGAAGAGATCCATCCACTCTGTCCCACTTTTCTTCATTGGTTAGACCCAAAGGTTCAAAGTGGCCTGCTCTGTTCCTTTCTTACTCCTCATCTGCACTACTTTGTAGAACCAGATTGGTGAAAACCAGATATGTAATAGCTCCAAGGAATATGTTTTGTTTTTATCGTTGCACACTTTTTAAATTGGTGAAGATAAGGAGAGAGTGAAATGGAAAGGAAATCAGGGACATGGGCCACTGTGGACTTGAATGTCTTTCGTTAAACTGCAGTGGTTTGAACTACAATGCCCTCTGGCATCCCTGTAATGTGAATCCTGGCTCATTGCCCCATACTGTTCTTACATTTAAGTCATTTTTGAAGCTGCGCAGTGAATCCACATTGTATTCAGTGACATTTCAGTGTCCAAATGGCATTTCACTTCCAGAGGATTCAAGGAAATTTACTTTCCTGGTTTCGAAACAATTGTTAAGCTCACGCATGTACCTGAACTCTTTGAGGGCTTGTGGATAAAAAGGAATGGGATTACATGACTGTTGAAGGAGGCTTGCCCATGTCTATTCACTTACCTTCTCCAGTCAGCAAGCAATCAAGGAGTTTGCTGGGAAGAGTGAGTCTTAAAATTGCTTTGAACCAGAGTACTATCTGTCATAGGCTAATGGAAGTAAACAACTTGCACTAATGTCTTTTGCTTTTCACTACTGCATTCCAGTGCTTACAATGAAGATGCAAAATCGTGGTACCTTGACAAGCTTTTTCTCCGTCGCTTGTCTATTTGCTTATAAAGTGCTTTTCCATAACCGACTTAGGCACCAAAGATTGTTTTGTAGGAAAAGGTGTCACTATGGGTGTTTCAGAAAAATGCAACTCAGTGTTCCATCTAATTCTCCTCACCTCTGCTATCCTCTGGTTTTTTATTTGCTTCTCCACAGAAAGCGATCCGCGTCACAACCTTCATGCAAAGACTGAAGAATTCAGAGGCGCTCATTGACAGTTCAGCCGAAGTTCAGGCTGGAGAGGAGGCAGGAGATGGTGAAGGGGGGGTTTCCCAGGGGACAAGTGATGAGGGAGAAAAGGGGACCAGTGATGGAGGTGTGACATCAAGCAGTGTGTCTTTAGAGGTTACTGTTGAGACTGCACCAGCTGATATGGACCTAAATGAGGGGACAATGAAGGTAGGACAAAAACAGGAGGAGACGAGGCCTGTAGGCCCTTCTGTCGGAACTTCTCCCTCAGACATACAGGAACCTGTCTGTCAATCAAACGCAGTCCCCAAGCTTTCACAGGAAGAGCCTGATAAGGTTAGTGTAAAGAAAGGAGTCGGTGATGGAACCAGAAAAATTGCGGCTAACTTGGGTCAAAATAAAGTTGTTCCAGAATCCAAACAGACCTCTGCAGTGACTCCAGAACGCTCAAAGCTGCTCGACAGTTCTATAGGCAGTAGTCTTGACAGAAAGCCCATGTCCACCTCCCCTGAGCCCAGCAGCAAGCGTAAAATGGCTGCAACTTTTCTTGGGCATCAACCTACGTCGTCAGCTGTAGTATCTTCCTCACCAGAGAGGAGACCCAGCGGCCAGCAGAAGGCAGAGGCTGAAGGAAGTTGGTGTCAGACGCAGGTACCAGAGGCGGTAGCAGAAAGGTCAGTGGGAGCAGCGGTCACACCAACAATGGGACCCGGGGCGGCAGTGGATGCTGGACTAGGAGTTAGGTTAAGGGGTGACAGTAGCCCGGCAGGTAGAAGGGATAGGGATGCCAAGAAAACAGACAGGTACAGTGCAGAGTTTAGCATAGCTGGGACCGGTGACGTGCTGGGCCAGGGTTGTTATGCCGTTGGCAGCTCTGCGAGTTTGGGCCGTCATGCGATCCCATACAACCCGGAAGTTGGGGTTTTGGGAATGGGCATTTCAGGGAGCTACGGAAGTCCATATAGTTCACTTTATACAAGTGGAGGTGGAGTAGGAATGTATGGAACTGGGCTCACACATGGAGGAGGAAGCAGCACCACAAGCGACTGGCAAATGGACAGTGTCATTGAGCAGATAGAGAAGCAAATGGCGGCTGTGCTGGAAAAAATCGAGGGAGACATGCCCTCGCTGCTTGAGCAGATCAGTGACTGTCCTGTTGAGCCGCCACGTGCCCGGAGCACACACGCCTCTCCTGCCACCCCTCGTGCACGCCCGTCACAACACTCCCCGGCCACCGCATCCTCCGCCACTCCTCCACCTCTGCCCACCTCGCCCAGACCTGTGCTGCCATCCCTCCCTCGCCTTACCATCCCCCCACCCTCCTATCCACCACCCTCTCCACCCACACAAGCCTCACCTCAAGCCACAGGAGATCAGGAGGACAGGGATGGACAAAGGGGTGCTGCCCATTCCAATCAGTCGCCCAGAGCTGGCATGAGCAGGGGACTATGAAGCTGGTGTGCATGATGCAAAACATAAATTCAAACCACCTGGAACACTGGAATTTATTGTTGAAACTTGAGAATCTAAAGACTGTCTCCACCCATAAGAATCACTTACTGCCCAGAAGAAAAGTAACCCTACAGTGCTATTTTGTTTGGCTGTGTGTTCACACCAGATGACTGTTCAAGCGAGCCCCACACTATAGCATTAAAATACTTTGATAACTGCAGTACAGGGGGAGTACTGAACTGCATCATCTTGCACGAAATGACAGTAGCAAAGGCCATCATCTCAAAAGCTTGCTTATATCTCAATTGTAGATTGTTTGCCTGAATGTTGATCATTCGACCACCTTACACTGGAATCCAAGCACTCATTGCAGTTTGCATATACTCAATCTACTCCAATAAGAACAGTGTGGGTATCAGTCTCAGCTAACAGTGAATGATATATAAGCTGAGGATGGGTTTATGTACAATATTCCTCACCAAATGTAAATACATATGAAAAATATTTAAGTTCCTTCCCAATTCTTGATTTTCTCAGATGTTAAAACCACCACATATCCAAATGAACATGTAGTTTTGCAAAGCAACACATTCCGTTTAATTATCTGTTGTTCCCTTTTTTTTATTTATTCATGTTGCTATTAATTGTATTGTGAGGCTTTCATTCCCTCGGATGTACAGAAGTTTGTGAAACAGAAGCCAATTCGCGGGCTAATAGATCATCTGCTTTGTTTAATTATATGGTGTAATTAAACTTGAAGTGTCACTCAAAGTCTTGTGCCTGTTCCACGTGTTGTAGAGCTGGAGGGAAGGGTCCATCAATACATTACATTGTATAAAGGCTTTACAATATCACACATAGACACATGTATACATGTATTTTCTCCTCTTTTCCCCAAAATTGACCAAAAATTTTAATTTTCTCCAATTTTGTTGACAAATTCATCTGATACCATACAATGGACAGTTTAGTCTATTTTCTCCTTTTAATCACACTGAATATTCCTCTGATTTTCACTCTGCTTTTTGGACGTGTGTAATAACAGATACTGTGCTTCTCTCCTAACAAGTCTAGACCTCCACTGAACTGTCCCGATGTGAGCTGTGCTTTGTTTGCAAGTCTTTCAATAAAAGTTTAAAAAAAGACAAATATCCTGAGTCTTTTGTAGGTTGTTGTATTCAAACCTTGTTGATTAAAAGTAGATCATGTGATTTCCCAAATGTTTAGTGCCTCTATTAAACAGTCCTGTGTTGTAGTTATCAGCTGTTGCATGCTGGGGCAGTAGGCTGAGGGTGTCCGGCACCAGCAGGCTCCAGACATGCAGCAGAAAGGCCAGAGAAATTTTGGGGTGGAGGAAATGAACTCTGCAAGTGGTCTCAGAGAGGATGATGTAGTTCAAATTGAGGTCCATCCTAAACAATGATTCTCACCCACTCCATGATGTCCTGTGGTCCACCTTCAGCAACAGACTAATACCATGCAAGAGTGTTTATATATATATAAACAGAGCTTTTTTTAATTTATTTAAAATGCATATATATATATATATATATATTATTTTTTATATATATATACATTATATATATATTTAAATAAATAATTTTTTCTAAAATTAACATTTACATTATAACTTTTCCGTGTGCTATTCTGTGTGTGGCAACACGACAAAGAATTTCTCTCGTGGACGTAAATGTAATAAGCCTACAAGCCCCATACTGCATTGCGCGTTCTTTTGGCTTGGTCCACACTGGTGAGGACACGGGGGTGATAAGATTTACTCTTCAGAACTGCTAACGCGCATTAAACCCACTTACCAGAGTAACACATGTAGTTTAATATGTTACTGGTGGTTTCTTAACGGTACAGGGGGTTTTAAAAGCGCCATTTGGCTTGAGAGCCTGGTTCATATTTCTACGGCCCCTTCGGGTCAGGACAGTGGTCGTGCCTGTAACGTGCACATGTTGCTGCTTTGCTTTGCTTTCAACTGAAATAGAGTGAGGGGAAACGGTTCGGGAACAGCCGGGCAGGCAGCAGTCCAGCGGAAAAAACTCACACCGAGCCCGCCACCCCGACACACTGCTCAGCTCGCAGCCAGCGGCACTCTTACCTTGTCACGTCGTTTGTCGGGTTTCTTGCTCCCACAGAAGCCGCTTTTTAACACTGCAGATCAGGCCGAGTAATATCGGATGTGGTAAGTTCCCCAACACTTGTATAAGCTCCGAGCCCCAGCTAGTTGGCTAATGTTAGCTAGTTGGCTAACATAAGAAGGAAAAAGTCGTTGGGTGGCTAGATAGCCCCAGAGCTAGCCACGCGCAGGCTAACAACTACGCAGTCGTTTGATTTGCTTTATCGCTTGTCTTAAAACCCTGCTCGCCGTCGGATAGCCGAATAATTCCTGCTCTCCGTTCGGCTAACCGTGGCTACCAAGGCACTGTCAAGTAACTGTGCAATTACAATTTGCACGGGTTTTTTTTCTTTTTGTCTAAAGTCATTTATTGATTAACGCTCCTTTGGTGGGGTAATATTAACGGTTTCTGTAAAGCTCGTCCCCTCCATGCGTTAGATATCACGATAAGAGACGGACACCAGCTAACTTGCTTCTAAGAATCGCAGGAGCCACTGACTACACGTTTGTTTGGTGTATTTTGTGAGGTTAACGCCACGACAGCTCGGCGATAGACGTTACCACAGTAACGTAATATAGGTTACTCTCTGTCCAGCATGTCAAGTTGGACACTCTGTTACGCTGACGTTCGTCACAGCCACGCGTTTTATTTCGATGGGAAATGTTTTTGTTGTTTATGTTTTAAGCCAAACATGAAATCGCAGCGAGAAGATGAGAATATCGGGGTTCCCCCCCCCACCACCACCACCACCTTCGACATGTGTACCCGTGAATATGCGGCCCACTCTTTTCCTGGGCCTTTGTCATTTCCCAGGCACCCCCTCCCCCAATAGTCTTCTACAAGGAATGCTCACCCCTAACCTCAATGTGATCGAGGGCCCAGACGCCCAGCATCACTTTAGCTTGCATGTAGCGTACCTAAAACCTGTTCCATTCATCACTGCGCCACCAACGCACCGGCGTGCTGAAGACAAATGTAGGGATAGGCGTCAAAACCACTCGTGTCCAAACAGTTGGGTTCCATCGATTCCACTCAACACGTTGAGTGTCGGCGTTATGTACGCAGCTCAACGGCGAAATCACTTATCGCTATTCTGTCAGTGAAACAAAGATACTGTTATGTTTTGTTCTCCCGTCAAGCCGTCGGTATTTTTGTTATAGTAGAAGGAAAGGAAACGCACAATAGTTTAGAGTTTCGGGTTTGCATTCATGCACTTGTGGGCGACATGTCCGAAGACGGGTTTTTTTTCTTTTTAAACCGTGAGGATGGATTACTGGAGGTCCCGCGGTTCATTGTACAGTAATATACATGGCATGCATCTGCTGGCAGCGTGGGCGGGGCCAGCGCGCTTCGGCCTCGGTTCGTCAGCCAATCAGCGGGGCGCTGGGCCGAGCCTCGTGCTCCTGTTGAATATTTAAGCCGCTGCGTCACACTCCCCCGCCCCTTTCGCCCCATCTGCCATTTTGGTTTTGTTCCCGTCTGCAGTCGCGAAGCCAGCAACGCAATTACATAGAAGAGACTCACGGCACAACGACATAGTGACTCGACAATATAGTGCAGACGCATCCTAATCCCCCCCCAACCGCGTTTCTTTCCTCCGTCCCAGTCGTCGAATATCCAGTCATCGTTCTTACTGACGTCTACACACTGCGGGAGAGGAGCGGGTTCGCATTGGGAAGGGACCGAGAAGGATTATTGGTAAGAAAAGGAGAAATCAATGGAGCACGAGTGGACTGCTTGCTCTCGCATTACCAAAAGGGAAAATGTATATATATATGTGTGTGTGTGTGTGTGTTCGCGTTGGGCGATAAAGTTGGACTGTGGCGTTTCATTTCGTCGTTGCGATACAAGGGCGTTGGTGGTTGTCTGTCAAATAAAGCAGATTGCTCCCGTTTAGCTCCGCCGCTAGCTTGTAAAGTTGTGTTCCGCACTGGAGTGCGGGCCTAGGCCGAGCCGCTCATGGCCCGGCTGCTGTTTTCCAGCCTCTAACTTATTAATGTTTCGACTCCGTCCTCCTGCCAAATCGCTTAGCTGATTAGTGGTGAAGAAGCCACCCAATCTGCTCGCCAGTGCCGCCGACTGTCAGCCGTTTCTCCGCGGTGTGTGCAACGCCTCGAAACGTTTTGCTAGCAGCTAACGATTTGGAAAACTACAGTTATAGTCGGGCGGCTTTGCTGCATCATGCCGGATGCCTTCATTTTCGCTTCTGACGAACCACGATCGTCCACGTAACTCGAATGCTATAGTTTTATTACAGCTTTTTTTTTTGATATCTCTTATCGTGAGTGCTTGGCCGAAGTCATCGAAGAGAGAGGACGTGTTTGTGAAGTGTTCACACAGTGACGTTGGACGCTCGTAAGTTCGCTAGACTCGATGCGGAAATTGTGCCTGAAAATGTTAGCTGGGAATATGATCGCGATATTGCGGCTTTGTTATCTTCCGCATGATTACATTTAGGTAGATTGAAGTTCTGTTCGCCCTGCGCAAGAATGCTACATTAAAAATACATTCGTATCAGTAATGGTCTTTCCCCCCCTCCTTTTGTACTCGATGTAATTGCAGCAGCACACTGTGGTCCTTGTGTCCACACCTGCCAGCTCCACTTTACCGCAGTGAACTTTTAATGATTCAGCTCTTTTTTTTTTTTTTTCTTGAAATGATTTAGGTTGTCCTTTAACAATAGATGGACATAAACAAACCACTGTGGTCTCTAAGCATGAAAAGAACTGATAATGCTGCTATTCACGTCTCTCCTAGGGCACAGTTCCTTTTCTATCAGATTTGTGTTTGGCCTGCAGCCAGCCCAGCTGCTCTCTAGACTAAAAATCCCCTCTCCTTAACATGAAGGGGATTGGGCAGCATTTGACTTAGAATCTCAACCCAATGCAATGACTGTTGTGAATTTTGTGCCTATATATATTCAGGTATGTTTTTTTTTGTTTTGTTTTGTTTTTTTTAATGATTTAGATGTATTTATTGAATGTTCTTTTTTGCAATAACTTCAGCCAGGGGAAATGAATAACAGAATGCCTCAAAATTATTATTTTCTGCACAGATGTCCAGCTCGCCGCTGTCCAAGAAGCGTCGCTTGTCAGGAACAGAGACGAAGACGGGATCCAACTGCTCCTCCTCTAACTCTGTCAGAACTGATCTGTCCCACACACCTGCCAACGTAGGTGCAAGCACCCCACTTTGTTATACACGTTATACTTTGAAACATCAAGTGAATAACCCACCATCTCTCCCCAGGGCATGGCTAAGAATGGCAATGATGCTGAGATTGATGAAGGCCTGTACTCCAGACAACTGTAAGTTTGTGCCCGAATTTATAGATTACTTTTTTTTTTTTTGTCGTCGTCGTCCGAAATTTCCAAGTTGAGCCAATGTTTGTATTTGTCTCTCTGCAGCTATGTGTTGGGCCATGAGGCTATGAAACGCATGCAGAACTCCAATGTCCTCATCTCTGGTATGAGAGGTCTTGGAGTTGAGATTGCCAAGAATGTCATCCTGGGAGGAGTTCGGAGTGTCACCGTGCACGACCAAGGAGTTGCTGAATGGAGAGACCTTTCTTCTCAGGTGTGTTGAAGGATGTCACAATCATTTGATTTCTGTATTAAAAACAATCTCTTTCTCACTTAGACTTTGTACTTATTCAAGATCCATCTGTTATATTTTGTGCTGATAACAAGGTGTATTGTATATCATTTGTGTAGCGCGTTAAGGTTGTATTGTTGCCAACCCATGAGTACTGCAGCCGCCCCCACTCTCGCTAACCCGTCGGCTGACCCAGATTTATCAGCGGGTGGCCTCCCTGGGTCATAATCGTACAGCCAAATCCTGTTTTAGGACGCCATTACAGTGGTCTGTCAGCCATAGTCCATGTTTTCTCATCACCAGACAGATGGATATGTGAATAGATCCCTCAAGTATTTTTAGAGAGTCTCATCAGAGATATTTTATTTGGGACTGTACAGAAGTGTATGCTCCTAATTAGAACTATCTGGCAGCTGTTGGCTGAACTTTGTGCTGTCAAAAATCTATTCTGGTACCTTGGTGAACTATCTGATTCAAACGCGGTAAAATATTCTTTGTATACTTCTGACATGCTGACCCCTGTTGAGGAATTTCCTTGAGCCTGTAGTTTTCATTGGCCACTCTTGAAAGCAAAAATTCTCTAAAAGCAGTTCTGGCTGGAAAAACCTGAATCGTGACATTCAGTTGAATTGTTTGGAGGCAGGCTTTTTCACCTATAAGTCTTTATAATTGCTTTGTAATATTTAATCCACCTGTAACTGCCCTAAAGGATTAGGATTTTGTGCAATTTTCATCTCGACAACAAAGGACTTCTATCTTAGTGTCCTACTAAATATTTGTACCAGTTAATACCGTCACAACAGTATATTAACCTGGATTTGTGTTTCTCGTAGCGATAAACTTCTGGCCATTTCTGAAATGCAAAAACAAAGAGTGCAAAGAAAAAATAAATATTGTGGGCATGTGGTACCAAAGACCTCTGCAGTCCCAGAATCACCAGAGTCACACGTTGGTCACACAGTCTTCTCAGCCCTGTGATAAACCACACTGTAATATTGAAAGTTGAAATGATCTTGGAACAGGGGAGCAGAAGCACTCTTAAGATTTACCCATGTAATTATTTCTCTGTTCAATGCAAACAAGCAATTTAGTCTGTTTAAACAGGCGCCTGTGGCCTTTGTCTTCTTGGTCACAATCCTAAAGCCGTTTGAGAGCCAGGTCTCTCCGTCAGCATCAGCCGACTGTTTAAATCAGAGGTCTCAAACTCCTGGAGGGCTGCGGCCCTGCATGTTTTCCACGTCTCCCTGCTTCCACACAGCTGATTGCAACGAGCAGCTAATTGTCTGGCTTTGTGCCGGATGGGGTGATGAACCATCAGGACATTCAGGGGAGGGAGACATGGAAAACATGCAGGGCTGCAGCCCTCCAGGATCTGAGTTTGAGACCCCTGGTTTAAATTACCCGGTTTATCATGTGTTGTTGCTTCTGCGATTGTTTTGATCAGCAGCTACTGTCGGGTTATAAGAATTGAGCTATTTATGCATCAGCAGGCATAAAAAAATAAATAAATATGGAAAAGTCCAGACTAATGTGCTGTCGCCACTTTTGCTCTCACTTGTTTTAAAGAAACGCATATTTTGCTTGTTTGTATGAGGTGAACATGAACTCCACCAGGACGAAATGAAAAGCTCGTTTTCTGCATTTCATCGAGAGCCAGTTACGTTGGGCTCAGTCCGTCCCAGCTGACGGTGCAGTAACACAGTACTCTTCAGACGGGTCACCACAGAGCCAACGGGCATGTCGAGGAGAAATGATCGCGTTATGTACCGACAGAAGTTTTCTTAAGTGACCCAGAAGCCTGAGTGAAGAATAATCTGATCTTTAAATTGGTCTCATCTGGACATCAGTAAGCCGTGGCACTTCCGACTCGGTCGTTTTGAGACCTTGTCTGACCTCGTGCTTTTCTGTGTGCTCAGTTCTACATCCGCGAAGAAGACCTGGGGAAGAACAGGGCCGAGGTGAGTCAGCCTCGTTTGGCTGAACTCAACAACTACGTTCCTGTGACTGCCTACACTGGAGGGCTCACTGAGGACTACATGACCAAATTCCAGGTAATGCTAACGTTACCCCACTTGTCGGTTCATCACCTTTTTAAATGGCGCTGCCTTCAACATGACGATCTCCATGTGTTTTGGACTTCAGGTCGTCGTGCTCAGCAACTCTTCTCTGGAGGAGCAGCAGCGTGTGGGAGATTTATGCCACAGCAAAGGCATCAAGCTGATCATCGCTGACACGCGCGGCCTGTTTGGGTAAGCGTTGACATGCATTGCCACCCACCCCACCCCCCAACATCTGGCTGTCAGCAGCTAACATGTATCTGCATTCTGGGTTGTCTTGTAGCCAGCTCTTCTGCGACTTTGGCGAGGAGATGGTGGTGTATGACACCAATGGAGAGCAGCCACTGAGTGCCATGATTTCCATGATCACAAAGGTCGGTCCTTTCATCAGTTCATGCACATTTTGAGAATCTACTTGAATCCTTGGACCAATTCAATGCTGAATGATATTTAAAGTTTGTATGTCTATTCTCCTTGTGTTCAGGACGGTGCCGGTGTGGTGACGTGTCTGGATGAGGCCCGTCACGGGTTTGAGAGCGGTGACCACGTCACCTTCACCGAGATACAGGGTATGACGGAGCTGAACGGCTGCCAGCCAGTGGAGATTAAAGTTCTGGGTAAGATCACATTTTAACAAAGGCTTGATTTTTCTTGTCTCAGTGTAACTTTCAATAACTGAAATGATTTGTTTTTGCTCAGGTCCATACACCTTCAGCATCTGCGACACATCTGGCTTCACCGATTATGTTCGAGGAGGAATCGTGTCCCAGGTTAAGATGCCCAAGAAGATCGCTTTTGTAAGTGGTCGGCTCACTTGGCAAATACGATTTTGATGTTTTGGTTTTGCCCCTGGCGTTGCTGCCAATCGAGTCCAGTCTCATCAACTTGCATGTCTCGCATGTACAGAAATCCTTCTCCTCCTCCTTGGCTGAGCCCGAGTTTGTGATGACAGACTTTGCCAAGTTCGAGCGTCCAGGACAGCTGCATTTGGGCTTTCAGGGTATCCACGCCTTCCAGAAGAAACATAGCAAGCTTCCTACGCCTTGGGGCCAGGTACATAATTCTGATTGTTGAAGACTGACGTATAGAGCAAGAGGTGAAAACAGTCTACAGTATTTGACTCACCGAGCGGTTTCTTTCAGACTGATGGCGATGAGCTGCTGACATTGACCAAGGAGGTGAACTCTGCTCAGACTGGCGCCGCCAGTGTGGAGCAGCTGGATGAAGCCCTCATCAAACAGCTGTCATACGTTGCCGCTGGGGATCTGGCCCCCATCAATGCCTTCATCGGTGGTCTGGCGGCACAGGAAGTGATGAAGGTCCGTCGAAAGCCGTGTTTGAATCATCTATTGTTGACTCTTAAACATTGTGGAATTGTTTTTAACATGTTGGGGAACGCATCGCCGTCATTCTTTTTAAAATCTCCATTCTCTTGTCTTTCAGGCGTGCACAGGAAAATTCATGCCTATAATGCAGTGGCTGTACTTTGATGCCCTGGAGTGCCTGGCTGAAGAGGAAGGAGTCGTGCTTACAGAGGAAGAGTGTGCTCCTGTAGGTGGCCAGGCCTGATCAACAACATATCAACCAAAGATGATATGCACATCACAAGCGGTGGAGTTAACCGACTTTTCCGTCTTGCCTCTTTTCCCAGAGGAACAGCCGATATGACGGGCAGATTGCTGTGTTTGGCACCAAACTGCAGGATTTGCTTGGCAAACAGCGTTACTTCTTGGTGAGTCAGTCAGCGGAGGACACTTTCCATGTCTCCTTGCACTTTGTTGCTAAGACACTTTGAGGGAATTGGACCACTCCTGCTCTATATTTGTCTCCAAATCCACTGAAAATAGTAAAGCCGGCTATGACTTGAACTTTTTAGAAATTGTTTTGTTTTTTGTCTCTGTGATGAAAATATTTGTAACAATCATTTGATGGCACACTGGGTGATGTAATTGAGTGTATATATTATACTCGGTACTTCCTGTAATGCGCGCAACACTTCCGTTTACTCTATACTCATGTGTTATTTTACTGTATTTTGTGATTACAGAGAAATCTACACCCAAATGAAATTCTGTAACTTCAACTGACATTTTGGTAGATCGTTTGGATTTTATTAGGTTGTTATGAAAATCCATTATGTTAAAGGTATACAGGAGGATTTTCAGGAATTTTAGGAAAGAACCGCCCTCTCCACCGTTTGAAAAAAATGCGCATGCGCAACGCTGTACCTGCTCCCGAGACGGAACGCCTACTAAAACGCGTGCGAGAGACATGCACGAGCCCAGTTCTCCTCGTGCACGCTCTGTTTACAAGTCACAAGTCGGCATCGCTCACATAAGCTCACTTTACAAGAAGATTTGCACCAGAGGGGGTGAAACTGTGTAAAAATGTCCGAGAATAATGCGTCGGGTCGGCCACCGGCATGATGAGAACCGTGTGGAGTGAGCTGCGCGCAGGGACGAGCACGTACGACGGGCTTATGTCATATATCACCAGAATGACTGACAATTGGGGAGGACCAGTTATTTTGATGATCCACCCGGAAGAAGAAAATCCTCTACTATACCTTTAAGATGTATAGAGATTAACCTTTATATCTTTCCTCTCCATCACTTCCAGGTTGGAGCTGGCGCCATCGGCTGCGAGCTGCTGAAAAACTTTGCCATGATCGGATTGGCTTGTGCCGACGGTGAGGTCATTGTGACGGACATGGACACAATCGAGAAATCCAATCTCAACAGACAGTTTCTCTTCAGGCCCTCGGATGTTACGGTCAGTGCTGCACGCAGCCTCATTTCTTTGGAGCTCACGTTTATTAGGCTGTGTTTTTATTCCATATTCTGCTTTAAAAGAAAATGGTCATGATTGTTGAACATCAATGTAATTTGCATACAAATGTTGATACTGACGGCAAACACGCCAGATTAAAAACCCCACTGCAAGCAGACAAATTGATTACGAGTGTAATCCAAATTGTGACAAGTTAAAACAGACTGAGGTTTGTTTCATATATCAAACCGGTTAAATTTAGCAGCATGCGTGCAAGGAAGAATACAAATCCTCAAGGTCAAACTGTCTGTCACAGTTCAGCTGTGTTGGTTTATTTCGTGGTTACAAAGAAACTTCACTTTGAGGAGCGCCAGTTTTCAGCTTGAAACTTTGAGTCACTTGGTTTAAATTTGTGTCTGACCATTTGTGGGAGTTTTTCTGATAGATTTTAAATCTGTAGTTTAACTGTCGTTGTCTTCACGCTGCTCTACCAGAAAATGAAAAGTGACACAGCCGCTGCTGCAGTGAAGCAGATGAACCCCTCCATCAGGATCACAGGCCACCAGAACCGCGTGGGCCCCGACACCGAGAGGGTCTACGACGACGACTTCTTCGAAAGCCTTGACGGAGTCACCAATGCACTGGACAATGTTGATGCACGTGAGTCAACAGAAGCGCATTTAAGCTACGCGACGATGTATTCAGTACCACGTTCACATATTTTCTTTTGCCCCCGGCTTCAGGTATGTACATGGATCGGAGATGTGTCTACTACCGTAAACCCCTACTTGAATCGGGAACTTTGGGTACCAAAGGCAACGTCCAGGTGGTGATCCCCTTCCTCACAGAGTCCTACAGCTCCAGTCAAGACCCACCAGAGAAGTCCATCCCCATCTGTACGCTCAAGAATTTCCCAAATGCGATCGAGCACACGCTGCAGGTCGGTGGATGTACACTATTGGTTTTTCACTCAAAATGTTATGAATTTGTAAAGTTCAAACCAAAAATTGCAAATGAAAGTAATGATCAAAAGACAAATTGTATTAACCAGACAATGCCCCAAAATTAATTTGGGCCAGTTATACATTTGGAAAGAATCTGCGCTTGTCATTTTTGTGCATTAGTAATCCGTTTCATTATCGGCTGCCGTTATTAATTCACGCTGCTCACTCTGTGCGGCAGTGTCACTGAAGGTCCTGTGGCTCTTCTGTGATTCGTTTTCATCTGTTCATGAAACGACCCCGTGCTTCTGATGTGCGTCGGCTCTGACGCTCACGTGCCGTCAATGTGCTCTTCTGTTCCAGTGGGCCCGCGACGAGTTTGAGGGACTATTCAAACAGCCACCAGAGAACGCCATGCAGTATCTCACGTAAGCTGCGACTCGTCTCCTTCACAAGTTAGCGTTTTGATTGACGAATCAAAAGTGGAGCCATTGTCCAAGTCACAGAGGACATTTAAACTTGATGTACAAAATCACAGGCTGAGCGCCGCGAGTTCCCACCGACGTCTTTCGCCTGTTCTAACCAGTTGTCGACCATCTTTCCCACAGAGATCCTAAATTCATGGAGCGTACCCTGAAGCTGCCCGGCGCTCAGCCTGCCGAGGTTCTGGAGGCCGTCTATAAGAGTCTCGTCACAGATTGTCCTCACAGCTGGGCTGACTGCGTCGCCTGGTCTCGCAACCACTGGCAGTGCCAATACAGCAACAACATCCGCCAGCTCCTGCACAACTTTCCTCCAGATCAGGTACCCGAGGGAGTGTCTTGATGTTCTGCCCCGATCACAAGCCTTCTTTTATTTCATATTCGATGGTTTAAATGAGTGAATTGTGTCTTTCAGCTCACGAGCTCAGGCGCTCCCTTCTGGTCTGGCCCAAAACGGTGTCCTCACCCCTTAGAGTTCAGCACCAGCAACGTACGTATTGATGAGTTTTGTCCTCAAAGACACCGGTGAACGTCGAGTCTTTTTTTGCAGTCTTGTTAACGGTGGTCGGTCCTTTCAGGAGCTCCATATGGACTACGTATTGGCAGGCGCCAACCTGTTTGCTCAGACATACGGCATCCCGCGCAGCACCGACCGCGCAGGTCTGGTCAAGATCCTGCAGGATGTCAAGGTGCCAGTTTTTACTCCTCGTTCAGGCGTGAAAATCCACGTCTCCGATCAGGATCTGCAGAATAGCAATTCCTCTCTTGGTAAGACGTTTGAGAGATTCTATCGTTGTCCCCGTTACGTTCATCTGTATAAATTCATTCAACTGTGGATCTTTCTTTGTAAACTCTATTGCATGGCTTTGATGGCTCCACTGATCTCTCCTCACACAGACGACTCGAGACTGGAAGAGCTGAAGGCTCTGTTACCTTCATCCGAGTCCTCCCAGTTCAAACTCTGCGCCATTGACTTTGAAAAGGTACTGATCGCCTTCTTTTCCAATTAAATGTTCATTTGACCAATGACCTCCAGTTGGATGAGTCTTTAAATAATAAAGTAAACAAAGCTGGCCTGTTAACTACAGTAGAAAAAATTTAATTGTAGCGCAAAGGACAAACGTTTTTTGGGAATTAGCAAGCAGTTCATTCGGTCTTTAAGTGAAAGAAACCCTTTTTATTTTCTTTGTATAAGATGCATTTAAAGTGACGATTGGAATGAGTGCAGGCCATTTTAGAACGGAACATTTCTCTTCATCTTTGACTTCTCATGACGATGTTGGAAATCAAATTACACAAACTCAGAAGTAAATGTCTAAATATTTTCCCTTTTCAGACTTTGTGTGGTAACTTTTGGATTTTTTTTTTTTCTGATCAGGATGACGACACCAACTTCCACATGGACTTCATCGTGGCCGCCTCCAACCTGAGAGCAGAGAACTACGACATTCCTCCGACAGACAGACACAAGGTGGGCCTCGTGTTTAACTCATGAAGCTGATGACGACCTGGCTTTCATTCCATGTGCACAAGAAACGGTCACACCGGAACAAAGTGGACCAGGGTTCATTTGAACCAAGAGTGTAAACACGATGCGATTGGCTGTGAATTTGTTTCATTGGATTGGATGAGACATGGAGCGCTCAAATACTATTCCGATTTTCAAGCAGTTGAAATAGTTTGTTTTGGATTGTGTTGGTCTCCATCAATGAACTAATATAAGTTTCTGCTTCTTCACCACTCAATCCAGAGCAAACTGATTGCTGGCAAGATCATTCCTGCCATCGCCACGACCACCGCTGCCGTGGTGGGCCTGGTGTGTTTGGAGCTCATCAAGATCGTCCAAGGACACAAAAAGCTGGAGACGTTCAAGAACGGCTTCATGAACCTGGCCCTGCCTTTCTTCGGCTTCTCCGAGCCGATCGCTGCGCCAAGACACAAGGTGAGCCTGCGTGTTCCCGACGGTCGTTTCTGTTAGTTTAGTTAATAAAGTGGGAAACGTTTGAATCTCCGTCGTCAAGCTCCAATGATGATCCAGCCATGCTAATACTGATGCACCAGCCAGACGGAAGTCCGTCTGTCTGAGTGCAAGTGAGTTCAACTCACCTTCTCACATTGATGCTGTCAGTGTGGGCTGAGGAGAAATTGCTCTTGATGATTTCCAGCGAACGGTTTTACCGAGGTTGATGTTGGATGTTGTGTATATATACGCATTGTGCAACAAGCTGACCTCGCCGCCTTCGTGTCTTCCAGTACTATGAAATCGAATGGTCACTGTGGGATCGCTTTGAGGTCACCGGCCAGCAGCCCAGCGGGGAGGAGATGACACTCCGGCAGTTCCTGGACTACTTTAAAGTGCGTCCGGCTTCCCCTCCGCCCCCCTTTTTCAACTCCTCCTTCCATCTCTGATGTTGAATAAACCTTTTCTTTGCAGAATGAACACAAGTTGGAGATCACCATGCTTTCTCAGGGCGTGTCCATGCTGTACTCGTTTTTCATGCCCGCTGCCAAACTGAAGGAGAGGCTGGACCTACCGTGAGTCTTTCAATCACACGTCTGCTTCCCTCACCTTCGGCACGCTTCGTTTACTTCATGGGCTCACTTGTTTTGTTTTGGTTTTTTTCCCCGTTTCCTGCAGAATGACTGAGATTGTGACCAAGGTGTCCAAAAAGAAACTGGGCAAGCACGTGAAGGCCCTGGTCTTTGAGCTATGCTGTAACGACCTTTCTGATGAGGACGTGGAAGTGCCCTATGTCAGATACACCATCCGCTGAGCTCCACACCGAGCCCACCCGCAGGAGAAGTGGAACTTGCAAGGGGGAGATTTGGGGGTGGGGGGGGGGTGGGGTGTTGTTTCAAGAGGGGGGGTTGTTGGGGAGGTGGGTGGGCGAGTTGATCCATGTCAGTTGTATTGGATCAATCAGTTGTTGTTTTTTTTAGGCCTGTGGTTTGTCTAAACCTTTGCCTGAGTGTACATAGTCCCAGTAAACTGACTTGCGGATACCTATACGTGTTGAGGATCCAGTCGGCGCTCGGGTTCGGGAACGGGGTGACCCTGCAGAAGGGGGAGCATGTAGACTGGACAGCCTGGTTTCAACTCCTCCATAGTAGAATCTCTCGTCTCACTTAAAACAAGCCTTAGTGGTCTCTTGGTACTCGATAACCCAACCAGTGTCCCTCTAAGTCAACCTGACATCTTTGCTCGCCTTAAGCAGTACAAGAGGGGTCTTTACATCCAGCCCACTGTCTCCGCTCTACTCGCTCCCCTCTCCGGCCCCGTCCCAACGACCGGGCACACATTACCATTTCTTTTTAAGATGCACCTCATTCAATAAAAGTCCCATCTCCCATCTCGTGTCAGCAGATTGTTCCTTCCCCCCTCGTCCCAGCACTCTGTGGTTTGGAGTGGCTCTTGCACATGACATGGGTTTTCTCATTTTTCTCTTTATATTTCATGTGTTTTATTATTTTCTATTTTATTTCGGGGCGGGTGGTCGGACTCCTTTTGGCACACACCTGGTAGATCGTGAACCGTCGTTCTATTTTAACTCCAAACGACATGACAGTTTAAGAGCAGGAAAATGAGATGTATCTTGAAATGGGAGCACTTAGTGTGATTAGTGAATAAACGTAAGAAATACCTCCGCTTGTCTTGTCCTTTCTTTTTGTGTTTTACATGTATTGTTTTTGTCAAATTTTAGAAATGCCGGCAAAACTGATTAGACTTTAGAACTTTGTGCAGAATAATTTTTTTAACTTCAGTTGTTTGCCGTAGTTTTCAGATTAACTTCCTCTCGAAGCGGTTCAGCCTGCCAGTCAACCAGCACTTTCAGTATAAAATTCTCATGGACTCATTTACAAGTTGCTGCGAAGGTTTTGTCGTCGGGTTCTGAGCGCTGCTCTCCGACAGCGGTTACATGAGTGCAACAAAAGGATGTGGTCTGTGCTTGAGATGAGGAAGAAAGTGAGGAGGAAGGACTGCAATCAAACTAGGCAAGCTCGCTGCAAACAGACGGCGCAGCACAAGAGAGCGAGCGGACTCAAACACTCTGGATTATTTTTAAATTTAGCAAGTTCTGTGAAGATGCACTGAGGAAGAGGAGATCATGGAGGTGGAGGAGACCAGTGAGCCGAGAACTTCCTGGTATGATTCTCTTCATTTGACACAGGAAGCCGGTGTGTCTTCTAGTAAAGATGTAAAACTGGGACAAATCGATCTGTAAGTTTGAAATCTAGTCGTTTAAAAAGGCTACCGATGAGTAATTCAGTACTTTTTATTGCACATCGGATGAGTTTTGGTTTAAATCGTGAAGGGGATCTAAAGATGTAAGCGCTCGTTTCAGATTTGAATCAAGTTTGAGGCGTTTTGTCTTGTAGGTTTTCTGGGTCAGGTGAGACTCACTCCTTCGTCTGTGATCATGCCGGGGTAAGACTCCCCATCCACAGTTTTTTTTTTTTATCTGCTTAAACTACGCCACCGTCCGCCTGTTTTCAAGAATCTCACCGTGGCAAACATTTGTGCCTTTTTAGAAAAAGAGAAAACAGGATTCAACCACTGAGGCAGCGACCAGAATATTAGAGGTGAGTAATGTGTGCGATCTGTTTTTCTCTGTAACTAGCGGAAGTTACTCAACCTTACCTCTGTGACCACAATGCTGACAGATGTGCACATTGAGGCCAAGTGTTGAAGCTCTGGGACTTTGTAGACTTCTACAATAATTCCACATCATATCTTGTTTATTATTCACTAATGGGATTTTTTTTACACATTTAACATGATTTTTCACAATCGTCCTTTTGCGAGGTCATTTGTTTCTTTCACGTTTTTTTTTTTTTTTTTAACATGGGGTATACAGCTGCTGAGGATGGTGAGGGCAAAAAAAAAAACCACGCAGACATCTTGTATTTTACTACAGAGCACAGTTTTAACCCTCTTCCTCTTCGAAAGACGAGCTCAGGAAATGAGTGCACTGCACCATGCAACATGTCACTCCTCTTGATGTCGCTCTGTTCACCCCCCCCCCCCCCCCCTCCCCTCAGCCTGTTGTCACTTTACCTATTGTTTTATTGCATCGGGCAGGATGACAACGAAGAGTTGGAGGGTGAAATGATGTCGGACCACATGAACGACTCAGAGGTCAGGAGGCCTTCAACGTGTTTTGAATCCCTCTGATGTAAAGTCGGTGATAATCGGTCAACCCTCCCAGCCCCTCCATGAGTTTGATTCTTGATCTCGCTTCAGGAGCCCAGCAATAAAAGAGTGAAGCCCGTGATGAAGTCCAACAGCCTGACGGGAGTCATCACCCCAGTGAAGACCCCGGCCTTCAAACGCATCTCGCAGAGTATTTCGGTAAACGACTCACACTTCCTGCCGCCCGACGGGACGACGGGCCCGGTGAGTTTCCACGTGCAGATGGTCACCTGCTCCACTCCTTCCACAGCGCTCCATTAGCTTTCGCACAGAGGCCCGACCTTTGCCCTCCTCGCCCCTGCGCCCTCGCACAAAGGCCTCGTCGTTTCCACGCCGGCGGAACAGCCAGTGCTGGAGCGACACCGTGGAGAGTCACGACCTCACCGCCAAGGAAATAAAACGCCAAGAGGTGTGTGTGTGGCAGATTTATAAGCTCCTGTATTAAACACAAAGCGTCTGCAGCTGCCATTAGTGCATGAAGATGTGTTTCCAGGGGGAGGGTGTATGTGGGTCAGTGGTTGCAGCGTTAGGCGAAGTGACACACATCTCTTCATTGCTGTGAAGCTGCGTTGAAAGAGGATGTGAGCTGGCAAGCGGAGTCAACTTCCTTTATTGAACAATCAGCTGTGAGGGCTCGCGCCGCGTTGTTCCCACTGACGCGCTGCAGCTAATGGCTTGGACTCTCACACAGGTGATCTACGAGCTGACTCAGGGGGAGAGGCAGCTGATAGACGACCTCAGTCTGGTCAAAAAGGTACACAGATCATTTGCATCCATTTCGGTGACGCCAACGCCAGCGTCGTTATGATTCACGGTCCGTTTGGTTGTGTGCTGTCAGGTGTACTACGAGCCCATGCTGAAGTTGGACATAATGACGGAGAGCGAGCTCGGACAGATATTCGGTACTCTGGACTCACTCATTCCCCTTCACCAAGGTGAATCCTCTTTTTCTGAGCGTCAACACATCTTCTACTGTTTGAGTGAATGATATCCATTGTTATACACACCTGCATCAGGTGATACTGAAAAGAATGCATCATAGTCACAATAGCTAGTTTGTTTTTTTTTAGATTATATCCAGTGTTGTTTTTCATAATGATTATAATGAACTCGTCTGCATGGAACAAAATAAACATTTCTGGTGTATTCTTCTTCTTCTATCTCAGATCTCCTGAGTCGTCTGGAGCGTCTCAGGGGCTCAGAGAAGACGGTGGGAGAGGTGGGCCCCACACTCATGAACTGGGTGAGCGTCTTAGAAGAAAAGCCTCCATCACTCTCGCCATTTCCTCTCCAAAGTCACAGAGTTCACACTGTGTGTACATCGCTGCCTCACCCGTCCTTACCCAACTTCACTTTCCTTCCCTCTTCACTCCTCGCCCCCCCCCCCCCCCGTCCTTCTCCGGGTAGTTCCCGTGTCTGGACGCCTACGTCACGTACTGCTGTAACCAGGTCGGCGCCAAGGCTTTGCTGGACCAGAAAAAGCAAGAGAAGAGAGTGGAGCACTTCCTGCGCCTGTGCCAGGAGTCCTCCTTCAGCAGGAAATTGGACTTGTGGAACTTTCTGGATCTCCCTCGGAGCCGCCTGGTCAAATACCCTCTGCTGTTGAAAGAGATACAGAAGTGCACGCCGCCGGAGCACCCGGACGAGGACACGTTACCCGAGGCTGTGAGTCGGTGTCCTTGCTGTACTCGTGTGACTCACTCTTCACTCGGCTTAGAACAAGTCCATGTTCTGGAAGATAACTCAGTGTTTCCACAGCCGAGCTATTTGGGGGTTTGCAGCGTTACTCTATGCTTGCACCCAGTCTCATTATTTCCAATGATGACATCTGTCACTCTGTCAGTGAGGGAAAGGCACCATAACTTATACGAGGATGCCGAAAGACGACGCAAGATGTGGAAAAAAAAACCCATTATCTATGATGGCAGTAATCTTAAGATATGTCATTAATTTGAAAATGATAAGAACCTATTTGCTATGTTTCCGGGCTGTAATCATGACTCACGGGAAATAAGGGTGTGTTGCTTAATTTGGTTCCTGACAATGATATTTTTAAGGACACAAACAGGATGCTGCCACTTAAAACATCCAATTCTATTTCTCTAACTTCATGCAATAATTTCTAAATATATGCAATGAAGACTTTTTGTGTCAGTTGTTGGGGGATGGGACAAAAAAAAAAAAAAAAAAGCCAATATATAATGCAAGCTGGTGTGATACTTTGTTCTCCTCAGCTGGAGCTGATCCAGAGCATTGTGGGGGAAGTCAACAAGAAGACCGGGGAGGCCGAGTGTCAGTTTTACCGGCGAGGCCTCGTCTACCTCGAAGAGAGCCAAAGGCTGTCGGAGATCCAGCAGTCCCGCTTCCTCTACTGCCACGGGGAGCTCAAGAACAACAAGGGCCAGGTAGCTCTCTGCAGTAGCTCTTTTAAACGCAACGATGGCGTCCGATCCCATTTTGTAGCTCGGCGTTTGAACATTTCTTCGCCCGTCAGCGGCTGCATGTGTTCCTGTTCGAGCTGGCTTTGGTGCTGACCAGACCCGGAGAGGATCGGGACGGCGCTCAGGTGTTTCAAGTGTACAGGCAACCTCTGCCCAACGCCCTGATCAACCTGGAGGAGATCCCGGACGGCGAGGCTGCAGGAGGGGGCAGCTTCAGAGGAGCCTTCACTGGAGGAAATGACAAAGGTGATATACTAGATTCATAAGTGGCCAACTTTGTCACACACACACACACATGTCTGGACTGTGGGAGAAAACTAAAGGAAAGGCGAGAAACTCCACTGGACTCAGCCGGGATGTGGAATTTAATTTTTTTTGTAAAAGTTGTGGTTGTGTCCACAACTTTTACAAAAAAAATTAAGACTGAGGCCTGAGCTGAGATATCAGTGATGCTGCCATGAAAGATAGTGAACTCACCTGTGAAAATAAAAACTGGTATTGGCCTCAAAGCCATGCTGTCACAATGAGTTTGTTAAAAAAAAAAAAAAAAATGGCTTTAAGAGAAATTCTCTGGACATTTCACTGTATTTTGCACCTGGGGGTTTCATTTAAATTGGATTTGTAGTGATCGTTTTCAGTGCTCTTTGTTTGATCGCGTGAAAATATGGACGTTATCGTCTCGTCTACTCTCTGCCACAATAGAGAAAAACTTTTTTGTTTGTCTATTTTACCGGTCTGGCCCACTCAGAGTTAAATTTGGCTGCATGTGGCCTCCTGAGCTAAAATATATTTGTCACCTATTTAAAAAAAACAACCACTCAGTTTCCTCTCCTCCCCCTCTCTCTCTTTGCATCCCAACAGTGAAGAACTGCTTCAGGGTGAGCAGCAGGGGGCGCTCCAAAGCTCACCCTTACAGCCTGCAGGCCAACGACTCCTTCAGCAAGCAGCAGTGGATCACCTGCCTGCGCCAGGCCATCGTCCAGTCCAGGGACAGGACGTCTCACGCCAGCCAGTCGCAGCTCTCCCCTCACGCCGACCCCGCCCTGTATCACATAGCCGAGCTCAGCCTCAGCTCGGACACGGAGATGGCCGACCACACCAGCCGCTGACTTGGTCCGTCACGCTGATCCCCTGGCGTCCCGCGGAGCCTCCACAGTGGTGTACATTGACACTGGGGCAATAGAACGAGACTCTCTGTTCGACATGATTGTGCCCAGACTCGTGCAAAAGAATGTCCTGCTGTGTTTTTGTTTCCATTTGAGGGGTTTTTTTTGGTTTTGGTTTTTCTTATTTTCATTTTGTGATTGTGCTCATATGTTCCTTCAAAAAAAAAAAAAAAATATTGCTGAATGTGAATTTATTGCGGAAAAATGTTCTTGTATTTTAATAAACTGACACTTGAAAGATTGTTGAGGTGCTCCTGCCAAAGTACACAAACACAAGTCTAAGTATAGCCAAAGAGATCTACAGAGAAAAGATTAGAGATGATTATCCTCCCTCTCTCTGTTCACTCTCCCTCTCTCTCTCTCTCTCTCCCCCTCTCCCTCTCTCTCTCTGACACCGGTGACAGGGCAGAGGACAGAGGTAGACTTTCAGTCCGAGCCCACAGACACACGGTGAAACAGTAGACGGGCCCTTATGCATTTTTAACAGCTCAGCAGATGATGGGAACAGTTTGGTTGGGACAGTTTGTCCACAGATAGAGAGAACCGAGTGATCAGGTGAGTCCACAGTCGCTCCGTCTCATTTGTTGGTCCCGCTGTGTTTGTCAGAAATTCTTCGCGTGCAAAAGTTTGACTCTGCGTTGGCGTGTCGCTGCGATGATTTCGGCATTGATTCGATCTGTTTTTGAGTCGGGCATGTGCTGTTTAGTGGGTTGCATAATGAACTCTTGAAAAGATTCGGCTCTGGTTTAAACACAGAATCTGACATGGTTGTGTTTTCTATCAGACTCTTAAGACTCTAAGAAACTGAACTGCACATATACATATAGATATATATATTTATTTATTTAATCGGCTATTGTTTCTATTGAACATTTGCTTTATGTCTGTACTTTATGTGTTGCATTTTATTGTTTGGGGCCTTGTTAAAGGCAGACAAAGTTAATCTATCTGTCTATTCAAGTTGCCTTGAATGTTGTAATTACGAGAATGATCTGTGATGCGGAGTCGAGCAACTTAATCTATCCAAGTTACGGATTACCCGAGGCGCTCCTCATTCACAAATAAACCTGCTCTTTCTCCCTCAGCCGTGAGACGTGCACCCTCATGCATTTCCTGGAGGGAGTTGTCAAAGCACTCCACCGCACTTCGTTCGTTCAAAAAGGGGCCGTTTCTCTTCAGGACCTGCCGACCTTTGACCCTGCACGTAACCCCCCCCCCCCCAAAAAAAAAGTTTAATTAGGGGGTTGCTTTTAGGATACAAACAATTTTGAATTCCTCTGGAGAAGCCTTCAACCCGTGGGGGGAGCTGGTCTGATCACGGGAAACAGAGGATGCCGGGGTCGAGCAGCGTCAATGTGGAGAGCTCCTGCGAGGCCCTGTGTCGAACCCTGGTGTCCCAGAACGGCCTCCAGAGAGAGACGGCAGACATCTCGCAGTCTGTCCTCTACACGTCACTCATGGGCCTGCTGCTGGTCACCGACAACGAGGTGCGGACACATCAAACCCCCACCCCCCGAAAGAAACCTTTCAATTATGCTCCTTCAAACATGCATTTAAGGAGGATTTGAGGAGAAATTGTGTGAAGGGATTAAGGGGGAATACACACCAACACACACGTGTTTAAGCACCTGTCAGCACTCCTGGGTTTCTAAGAGGATAAACGCTTGAGGCTGACCTCCTTTTAGCCTCTCTTGTTATGCTAATGAGATAATAAGGCTAAATCTGTCCTGCCAAAGTTATGTACACACTGACATGGCAGGGTCAAGGCAACCGGACTGTCACATGGGGTACGGGAACAGCCGGGGGGGTAAAATACTGGGGAATCCTGTCGGGTCTTTGTGCTTGTCCCTGTCAGAGAGTTCCACGATTGGAAATGTGACAAATCTGTGATTGTTTTCTGTTTTCTGTTTTTTTTCTTTCATTTTGACAGAAGGAGCAGCTCACTGTAGGAAGTGGGAGGGTTGGCCTTAGAAACATAGGGAACACAGTAAGTCGGAATACTTCTGAAAGGATTGTGGCTCATTATTCCCGTCTCATCGGTGTTCACTGTTTGCCTCCGGGCTGCGTTTTGGACTCAGTGTTTCCTGAATGCAGTCGTCCAGTGTTTGTCTCACACTCGTGGACTGCGGGACTACTGCCTCCTCCAGTCCTACCGGCGGGAGAAGTTCTCCAAAGAGGAGGCGAAGCTAATGGAAGGTGTGCGTCCGTTCCTCAGCTGCTCTTTTTTTTTTTTTTTTTATTGATTGTGAATCATTCTCAACGTCTGCTTACTGCTGCCGGCCTTCTCCCGCGAAGCTTTCTCCAAGGTGCTGTCGGGCCTCTGGGACGAGAACGAAGACGCCGTGGTGAATCCTCGACAGTTTTATTCCGTCTTCAAAGACGTGGTGCCTTACTTCAGCGGTTACAGGTGCGGGTGCGGATCACGCTTCTTCTTCTTTTATTTTTTTCTGATCTTGTCAGTGATGTCAGCAACTTGAGGAAGTTTCTGTCTCCATCAACAGTCAACAGGATGCGCAGGAATTCCTCAGGTTCCTTCTGGACAAACTGCACACGGAGATAAACCGACGGCCGTACGTCAAGCGAGCGGAAAGGGAGGCGGAACAAAAATACGCCAGGTTTAGGTGCGTGCAAAAGTATCCACGAAACTGTGACTCCCGTCATGTCGCTCCCCCAGGTTTGAATCTCATCTAACTTCTTATCCTTCGTCAGACTTTCGGAGGAGGCGGCCGTCACGTGGAAGAAGCACCTGGAGAGAGACGACAGCAAAATAGTCGGTAGGGACTCGGCACCTTCGGTCTCCTCTGCGGCTGCCTGAACCCGGGTGAACACGAGTGTCCGTCCCTCTTCTCGTCACAGACCTGTTCTCGGGTCAGCTGCGGAGCTCGCTGCACTGCTCGGTCTGCTCTCACTACTCCAACACGTTCGACGTGTTCTGCGACCTGTCGTTACCGATCCCCAAGAGGAGCGCGACAGGAGAGGTCACGCTCAGGGAGTGCCTCGACCTTTTCTCTCAGGAGGAGAAACTGGACAAGGACAATTCACCCGTACGTTACCCACGCCCCTGTTTGGATTAAAGTTCAGTCATTCAGGGAATGATTAAGGTCTTTCTGCAATTCAGTTATTTTATTTTTTGCATGTTATATTATGAATACTGAGTAAATGTCAAGTAGAGATAATCTATGATCTGCTTTTATATGTTTTCCAAAGCATCCGATATGGCTTTTAACAAATATCTTGCATTTGTAAATAAGGTTTTTTTTGCAAATATTAAGAAGAAGATTCCAAACTATCGCAGCGTATGTAGGAAAATTCATGGGATATAAACAACTCATGCAACCAAGAGTATAACAATCCAAAAATCAATAATCAATCACTTGAATTGGTTTAGATGTGTTTTGGACGTATTTGTGCGTGTAAGTGCATTTGTTCATCCATTTTTTTTTTTTTTTTTTAGATGTGTGAGAGGTGTAACCGGCGAACGGAATGCACAAAGCGGCTCTCCATCCAGAGGTTTCCTCAAGTTATTGTGATCCGTATCCTCTGAAAGACTATTATTAACAGGTTTTAATGCTGCTGCTGCTGCTGCTGCTGCTGATGATGATGATGATGATGATGATGATGATGATGATGATGATGATGATGATGATGATGCTTCTTAACGGTTTGAATCAGACCTGAATCGGTTCACCACATCCAGGTGGTCCATCAGTAAGAGCACAGTCTATGTGTCCTTCCCCCTCACTAACCTGGACCTTGGCCGCTACGGGCCTGCAGACTGCGGTAAGAATGACTCCCTGCTGTGACACGTTGTTTTCTGCTGCAGGAATCTGATGGAAGGTCGAAGGATGAGGAGGTTATAAGACAGGCCGCGTGTGATTTTGCAAGGAAGGTCTGCTGCTTTAGATGACTTGCAATTGTTATTTTTCATGTCAAAATGGGCGTCGACAACGCAGTTTACTGAAATAACTATCTTATTTAGAAAAATGTAATAGACATATTTTGTTCCGGGGGGTAAAATCAACTTATCAAACACTGCTAATCAAAAACTTTCCCGTGAATAATGAAGGCATATTGCTTGCTTTTGAACTTGAGTGTAGGATTTGAATCCTGCTTGTGTTTGGAAGGGAAGCCAGTGTAGGAAATACCTAACACTATGAAGCACGTTAACAATTTGTTGTAAGGGGGCAGCTGAATATAGTTTGGTTTTTGTTATTTTCCAGCTCCGAGAAACCAACGGTGTGCGTGTGTGTCATTCCTATTTATCTTTGTCCCCACAGGCTCAGTTCTGTATGACCTATATGCCATATGTAACCATGCTGGCACGGTCAACATGGGGCACTACACTGCCTGCTGTGCAGATGAGAATGGTTGGTGCTTCTACAACGATTCCAGGTAAAATCAACCCTGCACGCTGATCATTTACTTACGTACGATACAGGAGGTCTGCATTAAGCCGTCTGTACTGTACACCCATTTTTTTTAAATTTTTTTTTATGCACCTGGAGCTGTTTCTCATGATCCCTCCTCCATGTATCCGTCTACAGCGTATCTCCACTCACACTGAGCCAGCTACAGACCAATCAAGCCTATGTGCTGTTCTACCAGCGCAGCAACAGCGCCGCAACCATCAGGAAGTAGCGCTGGGAATGGCTGAGCCACGCAGCCAATCAGGGAAACATTACCTCCAGTGTCCATAGAAACCAATAGATGCTGCAGTGTTCGCACCTCTTTACATCTCTAAACTCCATCCATCTCAGTGGGCCCGTCCCCAAATGAACTCCGGGAGGGGAGGAAGAGGAGGAGGATGAAGCCATGCTTACTTTAAAAGGGGGCTTGAGGAGATGGTCTCCCCTCCTCAGTAAGAGAGCGCAGGCTGCAGCCTTAAGAGTCTCTGCGGCCCAGTTCTCATGCAGAACTCAGGGATGTACTTGGAAACGCGACGCAGAGCTCTGATGAGAACTGTGATTCATGCCTAATGCTAATATGAACCCAAATAAACACAATTTAAAAACCATGAATGTAATGCAAAGTATACATGATTTTATGGAATGTGACATACAGTTAACTCAAAACTATATAAACCCTTGTAGTAAGCATGTTTAAAGAAAAAAAGAAAAAAACATACACATTCCAACAAATTCAGCAATTTTATGACTTTGAAAAACTGTGGGAAAAAATCTAAAAGCAGCGTGAGCATTTTAAAATAAAACTGCAAACGTCTGCAAAAACCAAATGTGAATGATAGAAGCTGAGTTGTGCAGGAAGAGACAGAAACTTTACCTGTGACCTCCAGAAGAGACGCCACGATCCTTTAGGTGACAACAACTGTCAACAGATTAAGTTAAAACTGAGCTCTTGTCACTAACGCAGTGTTTAGAAATAAAAAAACAAAAAAACAGTGAAGTGAAATTCTTTGCTGAGTTTTCAGAAAGTGAAACGAATAAAGACATTAGCTTCTTCATATCAATCATTATCTCAAAAACTATAATTAGAACCTTTTGAAATAGCTTTGAGCTCAACATTATTAACAATCGAAGGGTGTTCGCACAAACAAGACGGCCTAAAATATCCTTAAAGCCGGTGCGTTCATGTTTATAAAAAAGAACTTATGTGGCTTCACTATGTGTTTTCCTTTAAGCGTTATCTCAGTGACACCCAAAACATTGCTCACTGAAATGCTCTTATTTAATTTCAAGTTGCAATTCAGTGAAAATGTACTCCAAACATGTGTAGCGTCTGCTTTGTCTTTCTAATGTTAGTCCCCTGCCGGCAATTAACTGTGAACCTTGCAATTTACTTTAAAATGTATAATCATTCCTTTGTATATATGTGTTTACTTCTTCTTTTTTTTTTACCTTTGTGTTTACTGATGTAGCAGGAAAAATATTTTGTACATAAAACGCACATCACTCAACTGAATGTATTGCATTTATCTTTAAATAATTGAACTGTAACAGTCAATAAAATACCAAAACTGAAACTTTTTTGTTAAAATGTGATAATTGATGCCATTTGACTGCTTTATTTATATATAAATAATAATAATAAGTAACTATGCGTGAGGACAGGGTACGTTTGAATAGGATGCCAGTCCATCACAGGGCGATCACAGAGAGACAGACGCACTCAAATTCACACCGAGGGGCAATTTGTCATTGATAAACCTCATATGCATGGTTTTGGGTCATGGGAGGAAATCGGGGTATCCAGGGGCCACACGCTTGTGGATAATATGCTAACTCCATACTTAAAAGAAAATGTATTGTATTGACAGCCTGCAGGTCAGTTGTTACCCCTGTCCACATACTTTGCAGCACATGAGCTAATTACAAAAAAAGAAAAAGTAGATTTTGTTGCAGGTAGTAGTAGGACGATAATCATTGCATGCACATTTGAATTGAAAATACTCCAAAATATTGGATTATGGGGTTCATGTAAAAAGCAACAAAAAGTGCATACATATTTATTGAAACTACAGACATACAATAGTCCTTTTCATTGAATTAGCTGCTATAATTCATAGTAGAAGCTCTGGATTACAATTTGACCTTTGTGACAATGGGTTTTTTGTAGCTATGGCACTTATTTAAGTTGTCTACCCCTGTGAGACGAGCGACAAACAATAAAAAAAACCCACAGTCAAATACATGTAAGGTTTTATCATTTAAATGATAAATCAAATGCCTGACCTGGTGCACTAAAATAACCCAAACTGCAAAATTGATGAAGAAACAACCAATGCAAAGAATTCCTCCAACAACAGCGTGTCCCGTCAGAAGCATGAATCGTGCTGAAAGACCTTCAATTAATGAGGGAAAATTAAAAGAGATTATTAAAAAAAATATACCAAACCTGCTGCAAAGCCTGCTCCCCGTGACGTCACCATGCACATGCGTACGGGCGGTGGGCGGAGCCATCGAGTCGGTCAGGAAGAGGAGAAAGGCGGACAGAGGAACATTAAAGGTAGGAAAATTCACACGACAGCCTTCAAACTTCACACCCTTTTCGACACGGGCCCGGCGGGGTGCGAGCGGCGCGGTGATGGTCTCGCTTTTTCTCGTGAGGAGAGCCGGGTGTCAGTATTCCGAACCTCGCGGAGCCCCGTTAGCGTCGAGCTAGCAGATGCTGCTTTGGTTTGACAGGCCTGACTAAAGTGCTTCAGCCCCCCAGCAGGAGGGGGGACACGGCAGGAAGCGTCCCCCGGAGCGGGGACGCCTCTGAGCACACCGAGCACGCTTTCCACACTGGTCCTTTGCCCCCGTTTACACTCCAGGCGTAATAAACAACGACAAACCATTTAATATTGGGGCGTAGCTGTGCTCCCAACACCCGGCTGCAAGCCTCCCCGAGCCCCTATTTACACCAGGAGGTACAGGAGGCACACCGCCAACTGCACCTCGCAGAGCATTAAAACTCCTATTCTCCACTATTCATGTGTGTGTTTTTGGAGGATTGTTATTGTGTAATGCCAGCCTGATTATATATACTTATTTGGACTTTTTTTTCTTTCTTTTCTTTGTCTTTTGCAGAGATGGCTGCTATCAGGAAGAAGTTGGTGATAGTTGGAGATGGAGCTTGTGGGAAGACCTGTCTGCTCATCGTCTTCAGTAAGGACCAGTTCCCGGAGGTCTACGTCCCCACCGTGTTCGAGAACTACGTGGCAGACATTGAAGTGGATGGCAAACAGGTGAGGCAACTAGGCGCGATCCCAGTTAAACGTGTGAGTGAAGGCGGGATACACCAGGACAGGCTCACATTTACACATATGGGGCAATTCTGGGTTCACCAGTTCACCTCACATGCATGTTTTTGGACCGTGGGAGAACATGCAAACTCCACACAGGGGGCGGTACTTGATTCCATGACCTTCTTCCTGTGATGCAAGAATGCCACTGTGCAGCAATACACACATTCAGAAAAGGGAACTGCACTGAAAGGTGACGCTATCAGACGTCCCCATACAGCTGTCTCAAAGACATTCAACTTGATTTGTGGGACACGTAGTAATAATCATGTTTTGGAACCACTGGATATGACATTTGAAATTATCATACGCAAGTTATTCTGTGAAACTTTTGTTAGTGTTACATTGGTTTGTTATATTATCTTTCTCATCATACGGTGTTCACGCTGTGTTGTCGTTCTCTTTTCTCAGGTAGAGCTCGCACTTTGGGACACAGCAGGTCAGGAGGACTACGACAGACTCAGGCCCCTCTCCTACCCCGACACTGACGTGATCCTCATGTGCTTCTCGGTGGACAGCCCCGATAGTTTAGGTCGGCTTTGAGCAACGCGCTTTACTAATCACACATCAGTTCTTTTGTGTTTTGGCTGACTTGTGTTTTTCTTTCCTCTCGCTGTAGAGAATATTCCAGAAAAGTGGACCCCTGAAGTGAAACACTTCTGCCCAAATGTTCCCATCATCCTGGTGGGCAATAAAAAAGATCTGCGCAACGACGAGCACACCAGACGAGAGCTTGCAAAGATGAAACAGGTAAGGCTTTACGCTTCATAAAAAAGCCATTTTTGCAGGATAAATAAAGTTTATTGGCGTGAATATAACAACAAATACTTCCCCGTGACTTGTGTTTCCAGGAACCAGTTAAATTGGAAGATGGCAAAGAGATGGCGAACCGCATCAGTGCCTACGGCTACCAAGAGTGTTCCGCCAAAACCAAAGATGGTGTAAGGGAAGTCTTTGAGTTGGCAACTAAAGCAGCTTTGCAGGCCAAGAAACGTAACAAGAAGTCCATCTGCCTCGTGTTATAGGCTCCCAGAGGAGACGGAGCTGCCCTTAAGCACAGATGAACAGGGCAGCTTCTTTTGAACTTTGCGATGTGGGGAAATATTTGGGCGGGTGGGGCAGCAACGTTCTGCAGACGCTCACTTTCTGATCACCTGATCGCCCTCAGTAAAATTCAAGCAGATCTGAAATTCTTTGATAGGCCTTTTACACATCGGTTCTTGTTCTACAGATTCACCTGTCTGCTTTTTTTTTTTTCTTTCTTTTTCCTCCTTGCATCTATCAAAACATTTTCAGATCTGGAGGTTGATGGCGGTGGCGGCCGGGGTTAGAGGGTGATTGGACGTTGGGTTTATGCTTACCAGGGGTTAAAATGTGCCATGTTGGGAATGGAGGGAGAAAAAAAAAATGGTCTTCACCGGGCCAAAGATAATGGGAATACAAGAAAGACAGAAGAAGTACTATTAAAAAAAAAACTTTAAAAAAAAAAGGTTTGAATTAAGACCATTTCTAAGTGGATCTTACACAGTATCGCCTACATGTAGTGCCTTGAGAGCAGCGGTCAAGAAAAAGTGGGTTGAGGTGTAGGGATTCCTAACTTGGGGTATTATTTGTCATTTGTTGTGACCACACCTTGCATTTGTGAATGCTTTCTCCCCGTCACTGGCTCGGCTCCCTCAGGCCCTTTTCATTTGACTCAGGCCCTACGCGCAGGGGTATGCCTAAACTAGATTGAATGAGATATTTTCCCCATACCGAATTCCTTATACTTTAGAGTGCGCGTATGCAACTGTATGGTAGTCTCTTTTATCCAGTGCAGCTCTGCATGCGGTGAATGTGTGTATATTTGTGTGCTTGTGTATTAACATATGTGTCTATGTACTGTATGCATGGAAAAGGCCTTCGGCGTCACTGATCTAACCCTTCGTTTCCATGCCAAAGTTACCCCGGACAGCCGCGTTTCATGGCTCAGACGGGTAATGGAATAACAGCTACTCAGAGTGACATAGAAGCCTTCACTTTACTGGAAGACATTGTACTATAGCCAGAGGCACAATCAGGTTAAACATACAAGTTTTTAGGACCTTTTGTTGTGTATACCAGCTATTGATTTGATTGTGTTAATCAGTGGGTCAAATCATGAATGGTGTAGTTGATAAGTTGAATCTTATTTTAAATAGCTGATAGGCTTATCTTATTACTATAATGTCTATTATGTACTGTATGTCTTACAAAGCTTTGTAAGAACATGTTCATGATGTGTATTTCAAGTTTGCCTTTTACTCCCACTCACCCCATTCCCCTCCTTTTCATGATACTGTCCTTATTGTATTATATAACTTTTTATTGTTGTCTCTAATTTCCTTATAGTGTATTTTAATCATTTACTTAATCCTGCTGTTATGATCAGCTAATGTCAGTTTAAATGATGAATTATAATCGCTTTATTATCTCATTTAATGCAAGGTCACTGCTGAGGTGCTGGGTTATAAGGTTTTTTTGGGGGTGGGGGGGTGGGCGTGGGCTGCTAGAGCCTTTTTCTCTTTGGTTTTTGTACTGTGATATGTGGGGATTTCTGGATTATTATTTGTTTCTTTACCCCCGTTAAATCTGTTATTGGGGTTTTCTGTTGTAAGGTATTTATGTGTTTTTGATCATTAATGATTATGGTTTTCCCTATATTTTTGGCATTAATTTACTTTCTTTCCCTGAAATAATAATAAAAAAAAAAACAACAACAACCTGTAACCTGATTTGTGTGATGTATTGATTTCACGGCCACGGGGAAGGTTTTCTGGATTAAATAACACCGCTGTCCTCCTGGATTATCATTTATGGATTTGCCAGTCCAGGGTTGACCTGCTTGCCTCGTCCAATCACCGTCGATTTGAATCTCCTGGCAGCCAATCAGGCACCAGAGCGAACGCTTTAGTCCCGCCCACTCCGACATGTCTCACTGTGGCCATTTTACACTTCGTTCGCTGAAAATAAAGCGCCTCTCACACCTTCGACTTCACAACTTCGGGCCGGCTGTTTGCTGCATGCAGCTCTGGTAAGTGTCTCCGGACGCGGATGGCCGTGGCGGCTGTGCTCGCCGCCGCTGACAGCGCATTTTGAGGCGGGTTAACTCCCTCATCAGGAGGCTAAAGCAGTTAGCTCGATTGCTAACGGCGATGACCGCCACACGTCATTGTTGGTAGACTTGTTTTCACCTGCAAATGTTTGTTTATATGTCCAGTACGCGCATTCCACGTCTGCCAGAGATGCAGGGTTGTCCCGCGGGTTGTGTCTCTGTGGCGTTTGGTTTGCAGTTGCGACAGAAGGCGTCATTTTCAAGTTGGAGCAGTTTCACCCCAAAACAGACTGTTTTGGCTGCCCATCACCTGGAGGCCTCTGTGGAATTTGTTAGTGCGACTCATCTTTAATTGCTTTTTCCTTCCTTTTCCCGTAAACAAACAGAATAAAGGATCCGGACACGGAGCAGAGTCGGTGTTAAAGATGGACTATGACCGGAGGTGGGCTGAACCTTCATTTTGAGTCTTTATTTTTAATTTTTTCCCCCTCCGTGATTCTTCCCACAATTATCTCACTTTATATCATGACCTAATCTGCAGGGGTGGGCGTGGTGACCGGATTGGTCGCTATGGCAACACCCACAACGACCACAACTTTCGGGACATGGACTACAGGGGCTATGGTCAAGAGGACGAGGAGGCCGGTTTGGGGTATGACGGAACCGGGATGGATGAGGACGAGCAGTTCAGCCACGACGAGCAGGGTGTCCATGACTTCCCACCCGGCTGTCACCAAGACCACCCGGGGTTTCACCACCGAGGGGAAGACGCCCGGCCTCCGGGGAAAGGGCTCCTGTGGCCCCCGTGCCCTCCTTCACAGCCTGACCAGGGCCATCCCATGGTCCAGAGAGAGGAGGACGGGGGATCCAGGCGGGAATTCGAGCATTTACGAACTGGCCTGCAGGAAAGGGGTCGGGGGAAAGGTGGGAGAGGCTTTCGTGAAAATAGTGGCCCTCATCTCGGGAACAGGGAGGGCGCCTGGGGCTACGGCGGAGCTCATCTGGAACACATGGAATTCAATGCGGGCAGACAAAGAGAGGAGGACAGATTCTCTCGAGGGACCGGAAAAAGGAGGGTAATTCACGATTGTGTCGTTGCCTTTGCAGAGATGAGAGCAGGAGAGGGCTGTTATTAATTAATGACTGTTGTGTACAGACATTTCCAGGAAGGCCAGAGGAGCAGGACTGCGGAATTGGTGGCGCAGACCTCTCACTTGAGGAACTGGATCAAAGGGACCAGGACTACCGTGCAGATCTCGACCATAACCAACGGCCCAGCAACATCGTGATGCTTCGCATGCTGCCTCCCAGTGCCACCACAAATGAGGTGCTTTTTTTTTTTTTTTACCACAACTGTGGTCTATTGATGTGACAAACATTGTGTTGTTAGTTGTTTCAAAAGATAATTCTCCTTTTATTTGGTTAAAGATCCGAGCACAGCTTCAGGAGCAGGGGATCCAGCCAAGAGAGGTCCGACTTATGAGAAACAAATCTTCAGGTGAGGACATGTCCACCGCTGCGTTTTGGGGTTGTTGTTTTTGTTTTTTTTGTTTTTTTCAGTCCTTTACTCTCGCTCGCCCTATTTGTGTCGGTGTCATTCACGACAAGCACCCTCCTCCATCATGCCTGCTCTCTCAGGTGACTTTAATTTATCAGCTTGATCGAGTTAGTTGTCTTTCCTTCACGTGTACTGTGATTGTCTTGTGCCACACGGTGGGGTAAATAACTGATGCGTATGTACACATGTGCATTATTAATGCTCCTTTACTCAGTGGCCTTTTGCTTAGTCGTCGACTTTAAGACCTTGGTCCGCTCGGGTCTGTAATGCACACTTCCGAATAGAACCGCATCCGTACTTTGTGTTTAATAGTAGAATGCATGCTGACATAGATGATCGGCGTTCACTTCATGGCTTCAATGTTTCTTTTCACCTTGGGTCTCTCATCTTTACCCTTTGCACCATCTTGCCTCATTTGTCCTCAAGCAAAGTGCATCTGAGTAGATGACCATTGCTCACAAACTAACTGTGCTAAAATGAAAAAGGTGGACAGCAATCATAATCCGTCTGATTATTTTCAAAGGTGTGAGCCTTCGAGATCTAAGTGTCGCAGCTAATTTCCACCTCCATGAGTTTTATTCATTCCATTTTAGAATGAAAAAAAAAAAAAGCTTGTTTTTTTTGCTGAAGGTTTTCCATTCAGGTCATTGTTTCACTTGCGTCCCTCTTCGCTAACTCACCGGTTGTAAAGTGTGCCGTTCTGACACGAGGCACACTTCACACTTTCCCAGCACTGCTCTGTCTTCCTTACCCTTGCATCTCTTTCTGTGTTTTTAGGACAAACAGCTTTTTAGGTCTCTTGAATTAGGAAGAAGTTTAAATATGTTGCATACTGTGTTAACGGGCATCTGTATTACTACGTAGGTGGGCTACTGAGCAGGTAGGATGTGGCGTTTCGCGAGACCGCTGAATCTTTCTCGTCCGCTCCTCGACTCTTAAGAGTTGCAGAGATCCCGGTGTGTGTTTGAATGTGTGTGTTTGTGCGTGTCTGTCGGTGCCTGGACACTTCATTATTCAAAACCAAAGAGCTAGGACTCAAACTGATGAGTGGGTAGGATCTCTCTCTCTCTTTCTCTCTCTTTCTCTCTCTCCCTCCCTCTCTCTCTGACCCTATTAAGTTACATGACATTGCATCCTCCCACCTTTGCAGAGATTGTGACAGTGGCTCTCCAACATGGCTGTCAAGTGTGCTATTTTCAAGGGAGAGGGGAAGCAATGATTAATTTGATTAGTGCTGATACAGGGTCTCTCTCTCCTCTGTACGTGAAGCACTAACCCCTCACTGCGTTGTTGTTATGTTGTTGTTGTTGTTCGGTTGCCATGGCGCTGGGCGGTGTCCAGGTCAGAGCCGAGGATTCGCCTTCGTCGAGTTTAATGTCATACAGGAGGCCACCCGCTGGATGGAGACCAACCAGGTCACTCTCCCCTACACAGACACAAATACACATATAGGAACTTAGTTCAGAGCGACACACGAGTCAGTACCGAGCAGTCACATCCTGCTGCGATGTGCACAGTGGTACAGCAGACACACAAACGTTAAGAATAATATTTGACCCTGAGGTCGGTAAGCCTTCATACTTTGAGGGAACCGGACCTTCCCAGTCACATTTGCTCATCATTTGTCCAATATAACCTCCTTTTTGAGAAAATTCATCCGTCTTCCATGACTTGTCTCAGTCTTTTTCCCTAAGGTCAGAATACCACCTCTGGGATAGTCTGACTGTGTGGATATACTTTCCTCACATGGTTGGGTTTATATTTTTCTTTTCTTTTCTTTTCTTTTTTGGAGTCAGAGCCAATATTTGCTTCATTTTTTTTTTTCTTTTTTGTTTTTGAACTTTTGACATCTATCATTATTACATTTATAGGGTGGAGCTTTTGTCTCTCCGGGGTCCAAGCTGGTGTCACTGGGATGGGTTGTGTGCAAATCTGTGAAACTGTTTCCCCTTAAGGGGGGAGGGATGACTCAATTCAACCAAACACATGGTGTCCCTAAAAATGGACAACAACAAACTACTCATACACCATCTCAGTCCGTCCGAATTTCCTAAAGCTGAAGGTTGCTATTCTCTGGTGTCCTCTTTCTTTCACCCTCAGTTACATTCTCTCTTTCTCTCTGTCCCTCTCTCACCCTCTTTGTCCCTTCCTTTCTCTCTCATCTCAAGCGAGATGAGGCCTTTCTGTGGCATGTGTAGCCCAATTATGAGTGATAATCAGTCTTTGTTCTCCATCCCTCTCTCTCTCTCTCTCTCTTTCTTTCCTGCAGGGAGTGCTGCTGATTATGGGACAGAGAGTGTCGATGCACTACAGCGACCCCAAACCGCGTGCCAACGAGGACTGGCTCTGCAACAAGGTTGGACGTCTAATATCGCATACCGACACATAAGCCACTGGAAGCCTATTTGCATTGACTTCTAACAAACATTGACACAACCCTTCAACAGTGCGGTGTGCAGAACTTCAAAAGGAGAGAGAAGTGCTTCAAATGCAACGTGCCCAAATCAGGTAATCTGTAATTTGCTTTCTGGAAATGTCTTGAATTTCCTTTCTACGGGACAAACTCTCCCCTTCGCGATCAACTAATTAGTACGTTCTCGATACATAGAAGCTGAGCTGAAGTTGCCCCAGCTGCAAAGAGATTTGCCTGCCGGCATTCAAAAAGAAGGAGCACAAGGCCTTTTGCCCTTGCCGACGGCCTATCACTCCGCTGGGCCTCCTGTGGTACCCGGGCAAGCTGCGCCGCAGGCAGATGTTGCCAATGACAGTGAGTCCATATTATGTCATAGCCAGTTTGCCTTTAAAGACCTTCGGGATTCCGAAGAGACGACCTTAATACTCGAACAGAGAAAATAGTTTTTGTTTATTATGAATCCTATGCCTGTGTTGACATGCATCACCACTTCACTTGTTTTTAATGAATGGCTTCCCCTCCTGCTGAACATGCTTGACTTTCTCCCGCGATCCCTTTCAACAGCTCTCATTCTCAGAAACCTCGGCCCACATACTTCCGTGGAGACCATTCTGTCGGCCCTTGCTCCCTTCGCCACTCTCGCACCATCCAACGTTCGCCTGATCAAGGACAAACACACACACCTCAACAGGGGATTCGCCTTCCTGCAGCTCTCCACCATAGTGGTGAGAAACACTGTGGCACGTGCCTGACACTTACTTATTTCACCCGCTTCTATCTAATCTTTAAGAAAATTGTTTGCTGCCGATTGGTGACATACCCACTTTTCCTTTTTTTTTTTCATCAGGAGGCATCGCAGCTGCTTCAGATCTTACAAGCTCTCCAGCCGGCTCTCTCTATTGACGGGAAGGCAATTGTAGTGGAGTTTGCCAAAGGCTCAAAACGGTACAAAACACACAACTTGAAATTTCACGGCAGAGAAAACAAATGCTGTTGTACAGTCAATGATACTTTTACCACGAAAGTACAGTGTGACATTAGTGTTGCAAAAGTGAGTCTGCTGTGGCAACTGAGAAATGTAGAACCTCAAGAAAACAAACCAAAACCACTGAAACCTTCTCTGTGCCTCTTGTTAGAGATGTGTTTGTGACGGATGGCAGCAGAGTGAGCGCCGCCACAGTGGCAAGCACAGCCATAGCTGCTGCACAGTGGGCTGTCACACAGGTAACATACCTGATTTTTGATTATTGAATAAACTCAGAAGGCATGTCTCTCATTTCAGATTTTGTGTTATTTAGCCGAATTGCTGTTTTGTTTTTGTCTAATGGTGACAAAAATTCTCTTTCAGACGTCTCAGAACGGCTCGCGTGGAGGCCAGGGTGGAGATGCAGCAGTATTCCAGCAGGGGGCAGCAGTAACGTACAGTCAGGAAGGGCAAGAGTACCCAGGGTCCGACACCTCCACATTCAAGGCCCAGGCAGTTACCCGGCTTCCGGTCTTGCCGGGGGCAGCTGGAGCCCAAAATGGGGTCTATGCAGGAGCAGCTTCCCCGGGTTGGTGTCAGAAGTTGCCTCTGAGTTCCACAGTTCTACAAGTTGGTATTGACTTTGTGTGTGTTCTCTCCCACGTCCAGCCGTCATCTCATCTGAAGCGGTGAAGTCTGGCTCGGCCGTCATGCAGCAGCCTCTCGCTCACGCTCAGACTGCGCTCGTCACCACAACGACCGCCGCACCAGCCACCCAGGTACGGCCGCAAAGTGTTTGACTTTTCTGTTCCCTCATCCATCCGTGCGCTGACGACGTTGTTCTAAAGGAGCTCTTGATCCCTCACAAGGTTGAGATCGTGGGAAAACCACAGCCAGCTACTCCCAGCCAGCCTGCGACTCCGGGGACAGAGCACGAGCTCCAGCAATACCGTAAGCGTCCACCATTCACGTCTTCACAAAATATCATCACGTAAAAGAATGTGAAATCAAAACGTGGGTCTTGTGCGACTGCCTCCACAGCCGTGCCAGATGTGTCGACGTACCATTATGATGAAAGCTCTGGTTACTATTACGACCCATTCACGGGACTCTACTATGACCCAAACTCCCAGGTAAAGAGTTCAGAGTGAACGTACAGCAGTTTAACGGCGTGTCAGTGTTTAATCATCGGTTTGTGTTTCTCTCTTCTCCTTTTTTTTTTTTTTTTTTTTTTCCTGCAGTACTACTATAACCCGCACAGTCAGCAGTACATGTACTGGGATGGAGAGAAAAACATCTACATTCCTGCAGCCAGCCAGTCCGACACTGAAGGTGGTCCCGCAAGTGACGGCGCAGCACCTTCTGATATGTTTGCCACCGCTGGCGGCAAGGAGAAGAAAGATAAACCCAAGAGCAAAACTGCCCAGCAGGTACTTTATTTACTGCGAAATTGTTGCTCTCAGTTTTTAGAATTAAGTGCTTTTCAGTTTTAACATGGGCATTTGTGTTAATAGATTGCTAAAGATATGGAGCGTTGGGCCAAGAGCCTCAACAGACAAAAGGAGAACATGCGTTCCGTCTCTTCATCCCCTGCCGTCGGTTCTGGAGCATTCCCTCCTGGTTTTCCTCGGGGTTCCGGTCACAGTCGCCTGGATGACCTCCGAGAGTCTGCAAGTGCCGACGCAGGTTATGCGGTCCTGGAGAAAAAGGTGAGGGCAAAGACGCACGTGAGAAACAATGAAAGAGGCATTTGAAACGTATTAATCACGCTGTTTATTCACTCCTCCTCCTGCAGGGGGCACTGTCTGAGCGGCCTCAGATTTTCCTGGACCAGATCAGACAAAGTGCTGAAGTAAGGAAACATTCCATTATTCTCTGAATAGTCCCAGTAAACCTGATCTAAAAAGGTTTCAGTCTTTAGTACAACTTTGCCTTTCTATTGCACTCAATTAGAATCTCGTCAGTATTTCATTGTTTCCCCTTGACCTTTCGTGTTTGCCGGCAGCATTCGCCTCCTCAGCCGCAGGGTCTGGTCCCCGCCTACAGCGGGGAAACCGACAGCGAAGAAGAAGGCGGCGAGAGGGACGATAAGGAAGGAAGAATGACGGACTGGGTCAAACTGGCCTGTCTACTGTGTCGGAGACAGTTTCCCAGCAAGGAGGCGCTCATCAGGCACCAGCAGCTGTCGGAGCTGCACAAGGTGGTGAAACTCTCATTTCAACCAACCGCAAACACCTCAGTGATAAACTCTGCTTTAAAGCACCGCGATGTACACTTGACAAATACATGCCAGGTTCAGTCGGAGGCCCCTCCACCGCTGCCACTAACCACCTCGGGAGCATATATGTACACAACAGTGTCAACAGTGGTATCTGTCCCGTGTGGGTTGTAAGAACTACGATCGGCTGTTTGAGGTTTTTCCCTGCATGTTCCTGCAGCCAAGTTCTTTGCAAGTTATCGCTCTGAAAGAATGAACACAACTATTGCATTATTCTCCCAATCGGTAATGTGACACCGGAATGCCATTCAGGATTTGATTCTGGTTTTATTTGTGTAATGACTGTGCTCGTGTGTTTACTTTCTCTCAGCAAAACCTGGAGCAGAGAAGAACCCAGCTGGAATCTGCCAGTAAAGAGGTTGGTCAAGTGGCCGATGCTTTCACGCACTCAAACCATTTCATTTTGTTACTGTTGGTAATTCTCTACTTCTTTCCCCCCGTTTTGTTTGCAGAGACTAATGGATGGATCTGGACCTCCTGACCCTAAGAAGAGGAAGTTCAGCCCCTTGTAAGAAACCATAGTGTAACAGATAGAATAATATATATAAAACTCCACATTCGTGTCAATATCAAGACCCTTTATTCCAACTCCAGCCATGTGTGATGAGCTTGATTGTTTGTACTTTCTGCTAAAGGCTACTTGACCTATTCGTCACTTTGTAAAACTCTTTCTGTTTATCGTCTCTTTAGGGACGGGATCACCGGCACTAGTCTTGGAGCTCGGATGCTGCAGGGGGGAGTGAAAAGAGGACTTCTGCTGCGCAATATGCAAGTGGAGTGACGCTCCCGCTCGAGGAACTTCCTAACCCAGCACACAACTTCTCACCACCAACATCGTCTAGATATTTATAGAAGAAACTCTCAGATTTTTTTTATTTTGGTTTTACATTAGTTACCTCAAGAATGGTAATAATCCTGTGAACTAGTCCTGTAGCAGTCCATGTCGGGATATTGCACAGATTGCACCTTTTTGCTTGCTTCCTGATTGATGCCGTTTTCAGTTTTCTCACACGCTAACGATAAACAAGATTTCTTTGGTTGGGAAACATTTGCGAAAAGACTGAAAGATTTGTATGGATCTTTCTGTCAGCAAATGGGAATTTCTAATATTACTGTCTATGCACCATAGATTTTTGTTTTTTAATTTAATGCTTATATGACTTGTCATTCAGTGAATGACGCATGTGGGCATGAACTGTGTATACATTTTAGAATTAGCACTTTTCTACAACAGTGACAACTGTGGCATTGTTAACTGTACAGGTTCCCACTAACAGTGTGGACGTGAGAAGTGTATCTGATAGAAGTTATAAAATCAAAATGTAATACATGATTATCATTTATCAAATTTATTTTTTATGTCTGTATTTGTTCTGTAATGTGACTGTGAATCATAAAGGTCATGTACATTTGTAAATTGGTTCAAAATGACATTTTCAACAGTATAAATCAATGTTCAGGCCAGCAGACAGTTATTGTTTCAACATTTTAACTTGACATTTCAAGCACTTCTTCTACTTAAGAGGAATTGCGAATTAACTGTATGAGGTTTGTAATGCAACACTTTGGCCTACAGAGGTGGGGGTTTTTTATTTACTGTTGCAACTTAGGTTTGTTCCTCAGTTTGTCCTTGACAGACTCGTGGTGCGTTCAGAGGAAGTGGGACTATTTGGTTTGCATGGGTAAACGTGACTATATTTAGACTCAAACTGTTAAACCAACCTTTTCTCTGAAGCTGGAAAGTAGCCGTACACCCTCTTATATTGGTGGTGATTAGCTTGATTCATTGTAAACGCCCAACTGAGAAATGGGACGTTTCCTAACTCGTAGTTTCCCGAATTCCCATTTCCTTTGGACGCGGCGTCAGATTGGCACGGTTTCCATGGTAACGGATACAAACTAGCTTCTTGATTTTTACCGGTTCAACGTCGGACAGTTATTTCAGATTTCAACAATAATTATCACTACTAAACTGCAGGTGAGAATACTTATTTTAAAACGTCACTTTGAAGCCCGTTTGTAGACAATGTTTTTTTTTTTTTTTTACATAAACTAAAGCCAGAACTTTCCGTCAGTTAGCCTAGCCTAGTGGCTAGCCACTTCTATGACCTCCAGTTTCTGGATTTTACTGAAACTTCTGGCAGTTTGACCTGTTGCTCGTCGGGTATCGGGAAGTCTGTAGTTTCCTGCTGAAACTGAACAGGATGTCTGATGTGGAAGAAGATGGTGTCTTATCAGACGTGGATGGAGGTGAAGAGATTGAAGAGTTGGCAGAGGAAGACGAGGTAAACAGGAAGTATCCTCATACCTGCCGGAGTCTTTTCATTAAAAAAAAAATTGTGAAAGTAATTAGCTATGAATGCAACCTACATGTGAAGGTGTCCAGGCCTTGTCATTATTTTTTCCACACTTTAGATGATGTGTGATAAAAGGTCCAACTTGATGTGAAAGACTTCATTGATTTTTGGTTGCAGAAGATTGTTCAATGTTACTTCAATCACTTGGTTTGTGGTTTGAACCTGAGCCCCTCCTGGCTGTTTCTGACAAAACTTCTTTAAATGTACATTTTCTACGTCATCATCACCGATCATACCCGTCCCTCTATATTCTACAGGTACAAGCGTTCCCTTTAACCCAAGAAGCTATAAGTCAGGGACTGTCGCTGCTGTGCAGGACAGCAAACAGAACAGCACATGCTTTTGTAAAACTGGACCTGAACCACAAGTAAGAAGCGGACGATTATGAAAAGCGAACTGACAAACCTTCGAGCTGAAGTTGGCACATCGATGTGCCTCTTGCACCTAATGTCATAACAACTGTCACTTCTTTGCTCCTCAGGGGGTTGAATGACATAACTGCGATCAGCAGTTATATCCACGTCCGTTTTCTGGACGTGTCCGACAACCTCCTCACTGATCTTTCTCCTTTGGCCTGTCTGACCCATCTACTGTGGCTGAAGGCAAGACGCTCTGTTTGTATAGACGAGCACACGTGTGTTTGTTTTCGGTATCTGTTCCTCCGGTGACTCCTGAATGTGGCTCCTCTTGCACAGGCTGACAATAATGCTGTGTCATGCTTCAAAGGGCAACCTTTCTCTCAGCTGAAATATCTCCAGTGGCTCAGTATCGCAGCCAACAAGCTGAAGGGCCTGGATGACTTTGTTCCGCCTGCCCTAGAGAGCCTGAATCTCACAGGTGGGTTTGTGTCATTTCACAATGACTGCGATGAATTTCCTCCACAAGCTTGAGAGTTTCCTACAGAATCAATTTACAACTTGTCACACCCTCTTCTACCAAGCCTCCAAGATAAACTGCATGTCATGAAATTGATTAAGTATTTATCAGCTACTGTTGTCATTTGATATTACAGAGTCATAGGAGCTGTTGTCTAATTAACTTGAGTTTACTCTGTACACAGGGAACGGTATTCAGGACATGGCCGGATTTCAGAGTGACTGTTTTAAAAATCTGGCCACTCTTGAATTGAGGGGAAACCTCTTGAACACCACAGTTGGCATCAATCTGCCAAATCTGAAGCGACTGTATCTGGTAACAAAATGATTTAGTTACTGACATTGTCCAACACCACCAGCCGTGTGAGAACCAGAGGAACAGCAAGCTTGTGAATATATATTGGGTTTTTCTTTTTTGCTTAGGCGCAAAATGCGATCAAACGTCTTGAGGGTCTGGAGAAGTTAGAGCGCCTCACAATCCTTCACCTTCGCGACAACCAGCTTGAGTCTCTGGATGGCCTCAGCCAAAACATGAAGTGTCTCCAATACCTGAATGTCAGGTACGGTTTATTGCTCCACTAAAATTCCATCAAAAGATGGTTTAAAAGAAAAAAAAGCTCTTATTTCGTCCCTTTCGTCTTCCTACAGAGGGAATTTGATCGCAGAAGAGAATGCCTTGCAATGTCTTGGCCTTGTGTCAAAAACCTTGCAGGCTTTAGTGCTTTCTGAGAACCAGCTGGTGGACTCACCGGACTACCGTCTGGCGGTCCTGATGGTTTCACCGCAGCTTCAGCGGTTGGACAAAGACCACGTCTCCCCTGAAGAGAGGGATGACGCTCAGCAGAGGATCAGGGTAAAAAAAAATACATGTTTTTATTTGCGAGGGAAAACTTTTACTTTTGGTCTTGTTCTCAGTGTGTGTGTGTGTGTGTGTGTGTGTGTGTGTGTGTGTGTGTGTGT